>NC_134409.1:115107398-115407398 GCF_038048845.1 Mixophyes fleayi
ATGCATTCTAGTCAAATCAAGCTACTTAAGGTGTTAAAAAGGTTCTTGTCATGCATTTGGGCCATAGCCCAGGCCTCCTCAGGGGAAGAGTGTTACTTCCCGACGTAAGCGCCCTTTTTTAACGTGGTTTTGTCCACATGTCACCACCTCATCATTCTTCTCCATCACCTCATCCTTCATTTTCATCGCCACATCTATCCAGATGTCTATCCAGACACAGGGATCTCTCTCAGCGGTCCTGAGTATCACACTCCTCTCACTTTGTCACCCCCGGCAACCACCAACCACTCCCCACTGTCACCCCCGGCAACCACCAACCACTCCCAACTGTCACTTCTCCTTCAAGAAATATATATATATTTTTTTAAATCTTTATAAACACTTTTAACAATTAACAAATTAAATTAACAAATTAAAAACATCTTAGTATACCAAATTTCAGCCCTTTCTGAATTTTTTTTTCCACACACACTAAGAATTTAGTAGGTCAGTGTATAACTCCGCCCAGCAGGTGGCGCTGCAGCTTGGTTTTATTTTTTCCACACACACACACACACACAGACAGACTAACACACGCCACTAAGCATTTATATTATAGATATATGTGTAAATATATACATATATTTATATATATATAACAAAATTATATATATATAGATATATATATATATATATATAGCGCTACGGAATTTGCTGGCGCTATATAAATAAATGTTGATGATGATGATGTGTACATATATATATATATATATATATATATATACATACATATATATATATATATATATATATATATATATATATATATATATATATTGCTGTCCTACCGTGAATAACTGCATTGAAAGTATTAAAAATAAATTAATTGTACATGAGAATGGCAACTTTGTGGCTGTAGATGCGTGCATACTGTAAGTGCATCTCTCAGTTACAATAACCTCTTGCTATTTAAATGATATCTCCAATCTTTTACTCTCTGTGTACTGGCTCCGAGCTAAACACAGCCAGTGAAGCTAATCTTTCCTCATTGCCTTTTACCCATCATCCCATCTATCATCCTGGCTGCTTTGTGCATTAACATTCACTGTCATCAAACATCTCCTAGTGGAGACCTGAATCAGCCGAGAAGTTGCTGGCATGACAAGTAAGTAATGGCTTTCTTTAACTACTTTTCTCCTGGAAAGAGCCGGGGCTTCATTTAAACTTTAAAGATGAGGAATGTATGCACTTTTGGCCTGTAGAAAATATTTGCAAATATTTAATGATATATGGTTCTTGCCTAATGTCATTATTTCCTTGGGTCCCATCGTGTATGTCATAATTAATTAAATTACCATTAAATATAAAATAGAAATTGCTCTATATGACAGATTTATTAGTAATGTTTGCAAATATATGCTTAAAAATGTAGAAAATTATCATAACTGAAATATTTGACTCTGAGATTGGGGCCAGTATTTTCTATGCACATATTTGATTTATGTCGGTCTTTTAAAAAACACAGATTGAATTCACACAGAGCTCATGGAAAAAGCCGTAAGATAATTTCTTGCCCTAGATATTAAGGTCGATTGTGATATCAAACATCTTGGGTTCTGTCATGGTATGGGGTTATTTTTAATCTGAGAATAGTACAAGATATAGTTTCCTAGGGAATCATAGGGATTACAGTTGCTCTCAAGAAGATGACCAGCATTGGAGACTTGTGGGTATATTTACTAAATTTAGGGTTTTAACAAGTAGAGATGTTGCCTATAGCAACCAATCAGATTCTAGTTAGCATTTATTTAGTACATTCTACAAAATGACAACTAGAATCTGATTGGTTGCTGTAGGCAATATCTTCCATTTTCAAACCCGCAGTTCAGTGAATATACCCCTTGGTATCACATCTTGACTCCACTCATTGGCCTAGACATTCTCCAGAACAAAATTGTCACTAGTGATTGGTTGACACATTGCCTACAACCCAGCCACTGTCAAAAATAAGCTCAGGTGACTGGTTAAACATTCCAGATCAAGCATAGAACAGGTAACTGGAGGACAGACCAGAGAAGGTAGCGAAAGAAGAATGAATTGTCTGTAACAGAACATCACAGAACACATGGATAATGTAGTAAGGAAGAGTTATTTTTACTTGTCTAGCCCAAGGTTTATCTAGAAACCTAAGCAGAATTCATAGTTTCAAGCTCCAATTCCTTATATGGTCCCTTATCCCTCCAAACACTATCTTGCACTAGAAAATTCTACTAAATAATATGAGTCAACTTAGAAAAAGCAAATGAAAGATGACTGCTATCACTCTGTCTGTGTGGACATTTTCCATCCGCACTAACAGGTCCAAGTGCCAGCCTCAAGTGATCGAGCTGTTTGCCCTGTGTCATGCACACCCCAATCTCATCCAACCTGGCCAGCAACATGTGTGGTCCAATTGATCCTGTCACTCTGTTACCTGTGTGTGTGGCCACCTTAGTAGGAGTCAAGCTCTCCCCTTTTCAAGTCTAAGGTCATATTGGCTGATGGAGATCTGTCATAACAGATAAGACAGAAATGTCTAGGTGTAAGAAGATTGTCTGTGATTGCCTTAACCTCTTTCTTTGTAAATTCAAGTTGATAAGGGTTGTATGGACCCAATATCACGTTATAGACCAAAGGCCTAAACATAGATTTTAGCAGGGAGAATTTTCTCACAGCCCAGCTCTATACATTGCAAAAGCTGTTTACTTTTTTGCTAGTCTACTGATAGTTGGGTCCTCACTCCAAGGCCAAGTTTGTGGAGAACGTTGTCATACAACGTAGCTTCATACTTTATGCTTCTTGGCTCTTAGACAAAGAAACAGAGAATTCTCTGCTTCTCCATCTGGTTTTACTCAAGACGTGCATGGCAGATCTTATTCCCAGTCTCTCCTAGAGCCATGTCTTTGTTCTCATAAAGATCTTCAGTGTCTGGCTTCCAATTTCCATGTTACAGAATTCTTAAATGCAAGATATGTCAGGCCCGTATCTCATGATCAGCACTGTAATAATAATTCTTACAATCTGGATTTTTTTTGAAGCCCACACCCTATTGCCTGTAGACTTTTTTTTGCATAGAAACATGCCAATAAATTAAAGTGGGAAAAACAGAGCTTATATTGTTGGGAGATATTGTTGATAAAGCAGCTACTATTAACATTGTGTCTCAGCATTATTTATGCCTGAGTTTTGCATGTGCACATGTGCGATTTAATTTAACTTTGTAATTAGTGCAAATGTCACTGTTCCATGGTCGGAGGCACTAACGGTCATTTACGAATTGAGGCTGAAATGCTCTTTTGTCATGTTACCCATCTATTTTAGGTGCTCTCTGAAAACCCACCTCTTTATTAGAAGTTACATAACCCCTGCTGGTCCAATTCACACTAATGCACCCTCACAAATGTCTCATTCTCCAATCTGAACCACACTCGTTCTTCCTATTTCAGCTGTCTTCTCTACCAATTAGAATGTAAACCCTCTCGTGAGCAGGGCCTTCCATACCCTTTGTTTTCATGTCTGCATTTATTTTGTCTACCTTGTATGTCCCTGGTTTATGTGTGTCCTGTTCTTCCTACTGTACGGAGCTGCGGAGCACTGTGGCGTCTTACAAGTCTATGGTAGTAACACTTTTGAGCAAATGTACCTATTTTTACAGGGGAGTGCAGGCTATGATGGTACAGCCCACTGAACTGCAAAGGAAAGCAGCCAATGGGAGTAATGGGGCGGAGCAAGGGCATTTCTTGCTAAATGTAGATAAGCCAACAAGGGCAAAAACGCGATTTCATTTTGTAGGACAGGAACATTTACATTAGATAAAGGGTTGGAGGGGGCACCGAGGACACATTGTCTGCTTTGTGGAAGAACACACAGGCTTTTCTTCTACGCAAAAGTCCTTGAAAGCAAATTGATAAGTGCAAATAATTGAATTAAGGTGAAGGTCCTCTAATGTTCGTAGGTTGGACAATTTTGCTGTTTCCACCATGTGCATTTTCCATAGCAACAGCCAACCTGCAAAACTAGGAGCAGATTGCTTTAATGGGGTGTTTCCATAGACTGTGAAATTGGCGAGCACCTGGAAATGCGCTAGTGGAACAAGTAGACTTGCACATGAAAAGAAGTATTACAGTTCCGCAGAGTTCGCTGTTTGCAAATTACCCTTATTGTGTGTCTGAAGCTCAACCATCAAGATCATTTCATATGGAGTTAATATAGGTTACAATGAAGAGCAGTGAAATGTATTGAGTGCTTCATGTTGTTTTGTCTATTGATTCCTATATACTGTCATATAGTGTGCACAAACAAAACCTGCCATATGAAATACTGGTCGGTATTAATTAATAGTGTCAGACTTAAATACTAGTAATGAAAGTACTTGAACGAGCATGGCACAGGAGAACAAGAAAAAAAAAAAAACACAGTCTAATGTGAACTGTTTCATCTACCAAGTGCAAAATTGCAACAAGAAAAGAGCTCAAACAAACAGCAAAAGACAAACACTGCCCCCTACTGGATGCACAACACTCCTTTCCCCCTAGAAAATATAATCACTTGTTGAGTGTTGTCCATCAGCACTGAGCAATACCAGAATCACTTAATAGGAACAATAATCTAAACCCTTTGATGCAGCAGTGCAGACTTATGTAAGAGCGGGTTAATCCAGTTGTGCCATACTGATATTCAACTACCAGTCTGTGATCTTGAGCTGAACGCATGTGCAACTGATCAATGTGGTGCTGCCAATCTTGTCCATTACAGGTTTTCACCCTGTTAGAAACAGGCCCAGTTACATCACTCAGTGTTGCAAGAATCCGCTTTGGATTCCTTGTATGCAGAAGATCCGGAGGCAGAAAGGTCCGTAGGGCAGCTGATTTACAGCAGGTACGGGGTACAGATTCTGCGTAAAAGACATTTTTGCAGTAAATTTGTAATGTCCCTAGATTAATTTCTCTTTGTTCTGATAATCACAGGTATAAATGGTGTATCCCATAGTTTGGTGTTGATGGCTTTAGAACACCTTGTGCAGTCACACTCTAATTCAGTATTAATCTTTGGGCGTAAAGCATATGGACCTGTCCTCACTTTCATGTGTATAGGAGAAACTGCTAAGTCCAACTTAAATGATACTGGGGGTCCATTATAAGCTCTCTGCTTGTCATTGCAAACTTGAGCAAATACTTAAACTGCTTCCTTAAGTGGTCCTTCACTAAACACATGAAAACCTTGGATGCTTATTACCAGATAGCTGAACCAGTTCCTTCGTAAAAGCCTTTTTGAAATAATTACAGGAAATGTTCCATTAAAGTCCCTGTAACAAACTCCTACATAACAACTTCCCACCAGTTCAATATTTTCTTCACTATAATCCCTCAGATCATAAGAATGCCTTGATATTTTAGGGGTGCTATGCTGAAAAATCTTCTGTGCTTATAATTGACACCCCATTCCCAGACTCAACTACCAATTCACACACAGGACCATTTATAAGAACATTTGCAGCTATATCTAAAACTGGAAGCACCTTGCTACCAACCTTGTGGATATTGCAATGCAGTCGGGCCTGCTTGTCTGACGTAGCATTTTATTTTATTGCAGACACAAGTTGAGAATTATTACCCCATCTGCTTCTTCTGCTTAGCTATTGCTTTACACACTTATATACTATGGCCTCTCTTCTTACAAAGATGACATTGACTGTCCTTGAATTTCCATGCGGAACATTGTTGCTGACCAAAGCATCATGAACAAAGCATTGTTGTTGCAATGTTGCATTTGTGCAGACTGTCTCACTCTCGCTCATTTGGGCAAATTGTGTGCACGTTGGTGACTGTTAATGTGCAATGACCCTGTCTCTGTGGCTGAGGACTTTTCCTGTGCACTTTAAAAAGTAAATTAGGTTCAATGAGAAGAGAGGGCTGCAAAAACCTTCTAAGGAATTCACTAAATTTACAATGCTCTGCTATACTCCTTAGCTCCGCTATGTAAGTATATAGTCTCATATGCTCTTTCATTTGTAGAACTGTTGTCTTTATATGGTGACAGTTGGTGAAAAATATTCTCCTACCATTGCTACCACTTCCTCTTTCTAATTTTGTCTTTGTTTTTGGCTGCCAGGTGCAGCCAGTGTAGTATGGTGGCAAATGTTTGTGTCCTCCGGATTGTCAGTAGAACAGCCCTTTTCTGTTGTCTATTCAATTTCCTTCCATAAAATATGTCAGTCTCTCTGCAAATGGGTCCTATGAACAGGTTCACTTATATTAAACCCATATATGTGTCCCATGGTAGCCATTCTGGAGCTTTTGAACATATTCCAGTGCAGATTCTGTGAGTGTATTCCGTGCATTTCTCTGAACTTTTTATTGCTGCTGCTTGTTCCTAATCTGCTGACGTCTCTAGCAGGGGCCACAATGGCTGTTTCATGCAGCCCTAGTTTCCCAGGGCTCCTGCAGTTGTGTAATACAGAACCAGCAAATCTATGTCTTCTTCCCCTTTAAAATAAAGTGGAGAGCACGTGTGAGCAGGAGGACCAATCAGGTTACATTATGATTGGTCCTCCCAATCTCACACACCCTCCATAGGGTCACACAGACCTGGATTTCATCCTGGGCTATAAAAGCAAGCACAGAGCCTGGTAAAAGTAGCTGCATTGAGCAGACCCTAGGACTCTGACTATGGGAAGCATCAGGTTAGCGAAATTTAGGTGGCTGGTGGAAGTGTGGCTGTAATTGGGGTATACAATCCAGCAAAATGGATTATAAAAGTATCATTATTTTGCTAATGAATAGATGTTATTAAAACATCTATTAATGTGGGTCATATCCCATGGATCTTATACTCTGGGAGTTGATTTTTTCACCCAGGAGTCATTTATGCCTTTATCCTGGTAACACAATTGTGGCAATTAAAGGTCCTTTCATTCTAAAATACAAGTTGGCTTATCCAAAATGCCTACTAATTACATTTATATAGAATTTTAGGAGCACAGAATTAATTTATTAATTGATCATCACTATCATCACTATCATTTTAGGGCAAACCCTGGCATATCAGGCCGTGTGCTTGCAATATTGCAGACGGAGAAATAGGAAAAACGTGGCGCTCAGCTGCTCAGCAAATCTTAATATAAGCTCAAATTCACTCCAGGGGTAAATGTATCAAGCTGAGAGTTTTCCGGCGGGTTTGAAAAGTGGAGATGTTGTCTATAGCAACCAATGAGATTCTAGCTGTCATTTTGTAGAATGTACTAAATAAATGTTAGCTAGATCCTGATTGGTTTTTCAAACCCGCCGGAAAACTCTCAGCATGATACATTTACCCCCAGGTCTGCAAACTTTTACACATGCATTTTGGGGTGTTATAAGTAGTTTTCATATTAAGCGTTACATTAAAGGTAAGTGATATCTCTCAATAGCGTGGGGTGTGGTCATGTTGGGATGACTGTAATAAAAATATAATGCACAGATTTAGTGCAGAAAGCCTGTTTTCCCAAATTGGTGCCTGATATTGGGTATTGTAGGGCAGAGGTTATATCCCCTCCAGAAAATATTGTGGCTGGAAAATGTGGGATAGGAGAAGGGAGATACCATATATTAAATGACAGGTGAAATGGAATATAATTTTCTTTATAAGTTTTTTTTTTTTTTAATAATAATAATAAGACACACAAATTGTCTTTAGATTTGCTTTAAAATAGCATCCCATCAGGCTTAGTACCAGTTGTAAATACAGATAATACCTAACTGATTCTAATAATGGGTAGCATGGCTGCTTTTTGGGAGACATCAGAGACTTTACATAGCTCTTCACATCTATAGATTCCCAATTTACAACACGTTTCTAAAGCTGGGTACACACTACACAGTTTTCATCCAATAATCGGCTAAATCAGCCGACATACGACCGCTCGTTCAAAAGTCGGGTCAGTGTGTGTAGTGACACGATGGTCGAAAGTCTGCCCAAATGGACGATTGTCACCTCATTTGGTTGGTCGTACTGTTAAATATTTTCGTTCCAATCTCGTTTGCGTTGTGTAGTATGTATAAACTTTCGGTCGATCCACAACAGTGAGTATGAAATTACAGTCATTGCTCAGGACAACATGGCTGTAAAAAGTCGCTAAAGGGACGTCCGCTCTTCCCTTTATCGTCCTAAACAAGGCTAGTGTGTATGCAGTCCATGGACCGAGCGATTGGAACATCAATCGCATGTAAAATCGCTCGGCATAAAAAGTTGGTCGAAATTTCTGTAGTGTGTAGCTAGCTTTAGGTAGAGTCTTGAACACATTTTACGGATGTCCCCTTCTCAAGGCCTGATTAAGGGTTCAGGCAGCACTAGGCTAATACGCTCATAGCGCCCAATCCCCTTCCACACCAGGCTAATAAGTGGTAGGTAAAAAACTTGTCCTTAATATAAAATCTGGCTATCTTCACCCCCCGAACCAAATGTTTATGTTCCCATGTTTTTGAAACTCTGCTCCACTTGACTTTTTAAAAGGGCCACAGCAATCCTGTCACTCAATTTCGCTTTCATTAAAATCAGAGCTGTACAGCAGAACGGAGGCATGATGAGCGCTACTGAGGGTGAAGACGTGACGGTGGAGAGGGCTGTCTTGCCTGCCCCTGTCGTCATCCTTGTCTCTCCTACTCTCTTATTCTCAAGCGCCTAAGGGTGACTCGTTGTCTTCAGCCATTACCATCAGGAATATGTTAAGATTAAAACCTTACTTAATTTCTCTTTCATGTTTTGTTTTTACTTTGAACAACTACCCTCTTGTATTTAAAAATTAAATTCAGTTTATACCGTTTATACCTCCCCTGTTACATTGTTGCAACCTCAAAAGTTTTGCGCCCTAAGCTGCAGCCTAGTCAGCCTATAGGATAATCAGGCCCTGTCCCTTGTACACATCTTTTGAATAAAAACACTATTTTTGACAAATCAAATTATTTGCATAGATGCATAGCAAAATGAATCAATCTATATTGTGTATTGAAGATCACTTGAAGATAAAGTTTGTTTTGTTTTATAAAGGGCTACAGCTGTAGTAACTAGTGTTAGGTGTTTATTAATTTCTTACATAAAAAGATTTGTTTTCTAAGGACCAATTAGAGAAATTGTCACGTCTCAAGTCCTTTAATTTCTCAGTAGGCTTTTTCAGTTAAAGTGACACAGGAAACATAGGTTATGCTAATGTGGTAGAGACATTGGAAAGCATTTTACAGATGTTTGATCTACATTAGTAATTATTGCCTTAAACTATACGGGCCTGATTCATTAAGGAACTTAAATTAAGAAGTTTCTTATTTAAGTCTCCTGGACAAAACCATGTTACAATGCAAGGGGTGAAAACTAGTTTTCTGTTTTGCACACAAGTGAAATACTGACTGTTTTTTTCATGTAGCACACAAATACTTGATAGCTTATTTGTACACTGAAATTTAAAGTTGATATTTGTGTGCTACATGAAAAACAGTCAGTATTTAACTTATGTGCAAAACAGAAAACTAATTTTCACCCCTTGCATTGTAACATGGTTTTGTCCAGGAGACTTAAATAAGAAACTTCTTAATTTAATTTCCTTAATGAATCAGGCCCTATATGTTTAAAGACAATGGGCCTGAGTCATTAAGGAGAGCAAAGCATAAAAAAGCACTAACTTTGCACCTGGGCAAAACCATGTTGCATTGGAGGGGGAGGTAAGTTTAAAATGTGTGGACATATTTATAGTTGGGGTAGGGCATGTCCTAGATCAACTTTAAATTTCAGTGTAAAAATAAAGTAAGAAAGTATTTGTGTGCTAGATGAAAAAACAGAGAGTATTTACCTTATGTGCAAAATAATAAACTAATCTGCACCCCTTGCATTGTAAAATGGTTTGTTCCAGAAAACATTTACTCCTTTCTTTGTCTTACTTTCCTTAATGACTCAGGCCCAATAAGTCTTAGAGGAAGATGGCGCAAATATTTCTTAAGATTTGGATCTTTGTCGTTGCAAATTTCTAAAACATCACACCGAGTTCATTAGATGGGTCTGGGATAACAGGTCAATATGCTGTTTTCATTTGGAGAAAAAAAAAAGTTTACTTTCCCTTTAAATTGTTCCGTAGAAGAAGAGAAGAGAGTTTTTGGAGCAACAGCTCTGAAATTCATCACTGTTTAATGAAACCTTTCTACTATGTGATGTGAGCGTGTTGTGAATTGCTTTCCTCCTCTTTGCCTATAAGTCATATTTCTGTACCTTCCCACATCAGGCTTCGGATGTGTGATTTTCATATCCTCTTTAATCTTTCAGTCATGCATCTCCTGACCAATGCTGAGAGTGACAGCTACTAAATTGGTACAAACATTCACAATATTCCTGGTAGATATATTTTATAGCCCTGTCAGTGTTGTGGCTGACAGGGTACTTTTATTAAATTTTACTGATAATCAGAATTCATCTTGCCAGCAACACAAGGGAGGCTGCTAAATTTTGTGTAAATGAAACAGGTTGGTGGTTTATTATTTACAATTCCCAGATGAGCATAATAACTATATAATTTAACAACTATGTAATAAATAACTAAGTAATATGTATTCATATATTATAACAACATATGTTACTACTGCCTTGCATATTATAACAACATATGTTATTACTGCCATATGCCAACCTACCCTCTCATCAAAACATAATAAATAAAAAATACTTTTCTCAGTCATTGAGCTAGAGATTCACCACACAGGAAGTGGCATTGTACTTGAGACTTTGAGTATATACTGTGTGTTGTTGTTTGTACAGCATACTTGCCAACATTTAGAATCTCTCCCGGAGGGGAGATCCTGGTGCCGAGTTCGGGGGAGTGGCCATGCAAATTGAGTCATCAAGGACTGGCCCATAGCTGCTCAATGTTATGATGTGGGGGACAATACTGAGGGGACGGGTCTAGGATGACGCAATTCGCTTCACTTAGGTAGCGGGAGGAAGGACTGCTCTTCTGGGAGTCCTAGAAAATTCCTACAATTTTGGAAATTGGCAAATATGATTGTACAGCAGGTGCATACATAGGAGGCAACTTTTTAAAATGATTGGGGGTGCATGCATAGACATGGGTAATGGTTGCAGCAGCTGAAATATTGGTGGTGCTCAAGCAACTACAGCTCCCACAGACCGGGCTGCCATGGGGATATGCCTGTACTTCTTATTTTGACACCCCTGCTTTCCATATGATAAATGAGTGACAATGCATTGTTTCAACATTTTTCATACCTCCCAGTATACCAGGGCAAAAAAAAATCGGGACAAATTGGCCACTCGCAGATCTGTCCAAGCCACTCATCTAATTGCCTAATAGCTAGACTGCTAAGCCCCGCCTATTTTGAACTCTAAATCAGTACTGATTTTTAAGGCATTTCTTTAATGACACCTAAACACCTGTGAAACATCTGGCTTGTTATATTGATACATAAATATATATATATATATATATATATATATAATCCTACCTTCCAAATATAGGGATATTGCAAGTCACCTTTTATTATCATGACCTGTATAAAGGCACTTGGCCTGTGACTTATTCTTTTATATGGTTCCAGAACTCATCTGTAACTTTTTATATTTTACTGTTGGGTTTACATTATCCCTTATACACAGTATCTGCCAGTTTAACTAAATATTGTGGCTAATCTCGAACATTACACTACTAGTATACATACAAACAGATTTTAGTAACACATATCTCATGACTTGTGGCTCCTCCGTCTCTTTATTTCTTTTGTCTTTTCCGTTTATTCTCTGTCTCTCTTCTGAGCCTCATGTGTTCTTTACTGTCATCCCCCTAATGGGCTCTCACATTTCTCGTGCCTGGTGTCCCATATCCCTTATATGCTCCCATGTGTTACTTACTTGTTCCCCCATATATCATGTTTGCTTCTCCATATCCCTTGTCTATTCCACATGTAGTGTTCCCAGTGGAGCATGCTGCTATCCGAGGAGGAGGTGGCCTGCAGTGTAACTGGGACACAGATCTGCTTAATGTCACCGGTACCATACCACTCCCCATAGCATTGCACCTGCACCCAAGTATAATAGATATGGGGAAAAAAAATAATAAGACACACAAAGGCCTTCATAGCTTGGTCTGGTTACATGCCCTCCAAATATGGCCATGATATTCTCATGCAAATAAGATCTGGTGGTGAATGGGTCTATAGAGCACTGGGACAAATTACAGGGTATGGGGTAGTACAGCAAAAGCAACACGGAGAGGTGAAAAATGTAAATGCGGCCAGCTGTTGTTTAGATTGTCTATATTAATTATTATTATTATTATTATTATTATTATTATTATTATTATTATCATGGTATGGTATATGTTTAAAAAAAAAAAAAGTACATGCTGATGGTGTGATTAGTAACTAATTAAGTAAGATTACCAGATGTCCCCATTTCACCAGATAGCCTGTGGCCTGGTAACATGCATTTTCTGGCCACACACATGGTGAAAGGTCTAAATGACCCATAAACTCTCTACACTGTGTGGAAGTGGTGGGAGGACATTGGAACTCATGTAATGGGTGACAGTGGGGGAGACTGGTAGCTGGGGATCTCTGTGCTATATATGGCCAATAATGGGTGGGGATCTCTGTGCAATATATGGCCAATAATGGGCGGGGATCTCTGTGCAATATATGGTCAATAATGGATGGGGATCTCTGTGCCATATATGGCAATAATGGGCGGGGATCTCTGTGCAATATATGGCCAATAATGGGCGGGGATCTCTGTGCAATATATGGTCAATAATGGGTGGGGATCTCTGTGCAATATATGGCCAATAATGGGTGGGGATCTCTGTGCCATATATGGCAATAATGGGCGGGGATCTCTGTGCAATATATGGCCAATAATGGGCGGGGATCGCAGTGCAATATATGGTCAATAATGGGTGGGGATCTCTGTGCAATATATGGCCAATAATGGGTGGGGATCTCTTGCCATATATGGCCAATAATGGGCGGGGATCTCTGTGCAATATATGGTCAATAATGGATGGGGATCTCTGTGCCATATATGGCCAATAAAGGGCGGGGATCTCTGTGCCATATATGGCAATAATGGGCGGGGATCTCTGTGCAATATATGGCTAATAATGGGCGGGGATCGCAGTGCAATATATGGTCAATAATGGGTGGGGATCTCTGTGCAATATATGGCCAATAATGGGTGGGGATCTCTTGCCATATATGGCCAATAATGGGCGGGGATCTCTGTGCCATATATGGCCTATAATGGGCGGGGATCTCTGTGCCATATATGGCAATAATGGGCGGGGATCTCTGTGCAATATATGGCCAATAATGGGCGGGGATCACAGTGCAATATATGGTCAATAATGGGTGGGGATCTCTGTGCAATATATGGCCAATAATGGGCGGGGATCTCTGTGCAATATATGGTCAATAATGGATGGGGATCTTTGTGCCATATATGGCAATAATGGGCGGGGATCTCTGTGCAATATATGGCCAATAATGGGCGGGGATCGCAGTGCAATATATGGTCAATAATGGGTGGGGATCTCTGTGCAATATATGGCCAATAATGGGTGGGGATCTCTGTGCCATATATGGCAATAATGGGCGGGGATCTCTGTGCAATATATGGCCAATAATGGGCGGGGATCGCAGTGCAATATATGGTCAATAATGGGTGGGGATCTCTGTGCCATATATGGCCAATAAAGGGCGGGGATCTCTGTGCCATATATGGCAATAATGGGTGGGGATCTCTGTGCAATATATGGCCAATAATGGGTGGGGATCTCTTGCCATATATGGCCAATAATGGGCGGGGATCTCTGTGCAATATATGGCTAATAATGGGCGGGGATCGCAGTGCAATATATGGTCAATAATGGGTGGGGATCTCTGTGCAATATATGGCCAATAATGGGTGGGGATCTCTTGCCATATATGGCCAATAATGGGCGGGGATCTCTGTGCCATATATGGCCTATAATGGGCGGGGATCTCTGTGCCATATATGGCCAATAATGGGCGGGGATCTCTGTGCCATATATGGCCAATAATGGGTGGGGATCTCTGTGCAATATATGGCCAATAATGGGTGGGGATCTCTTGCCATATATGGCCAATAATGGGCGGGGATCTCTGTGCCATATATGGCCTATAATGGGCGGGGATCTCTGTGCCATATATGGCCAATAATGGGCGGGGATCTCTGTGCCATATATGGCCAATAATGGTAGGGATCTCTGTGCAATATATGGCCAGCAATTTGGGCATGATAATAATGTAATAATATATGGCTCGCAATGGAGTTTATCTTTTGTGGAATATATATGGTGGGCAATGGGGTCTCCAATATATGTTAGACTATAGGGTTATTACTATAAAACAATGTGCATTGAGCACTGTGGAACATGAGCCCGATTCATCTTCAACGCAATGTGAACGCAACTTGCATTTTAAAAAAATTGATATAACTTGAATAATTATATACAAGCGGATCTCAAGAAACTTTTCCGTTTGAATATGGGTATAAGTACGCTCTGGCTATGTGTTACTTGCCATATGTAGACAGACAAAACACAGTGCAGGATTTGTACATACATATGTGCAACATTAGTTATTTTTTTTACATAAAATACATAAATCAGGATGTTTTTAATGCGTACTGTACATAAAATCCGTTATTATAGTTTGCTCCGACATGCATATGTGTCAGTCATCACTATCAGTCGGGAACTCCACCGGCCTGTAGCTGGTGCAAGTGATACAGCCAAAAAACACGTACCTAAGAGATGCCCAGAGCTGGAACCGGACGTGTGACCTCGGCACATTTTTACTGTACTGTGTGTCCGCCCCATTCAGCTGTTCAGGTCGCAGACAGTCTGAAGTGTCATTTGGACAATAGGGTTTACTGGCGTAAGGTCCATGTCTGAGCATACGCAGAGCGATTTCATGCAAGATACGGCTTGCAATGGGACTTTCTTTTGAAAATGAATCAGGCCCTGGATGTCTGGTAATGGAGATATCTCAGAGCACTACACACATTAAGTACAGGACGAACCTCCAGACTCCTAGCCTACTATATAGGTATAAAATTATATTCTTTACCTTACTGCTCGCTCACTTTTATCCTGCAATACATCTCTTTTTCACCAATCCGAGCATGTTGTCCTGTATTGCGTTGTGTAACTGTGCTGTGCATGGCACACTACAAATATAATTTTGGCAGTAATGGTAAGCTAGCTGAAAGATCTGGTGGTGATGGTGCCGATCATGGCTGTCTGATAACACCACATCTAGGAGATTGGAAAGAAACAGGGTCTCTGGCACTTAAGCAAAATCCTCAAAGTCAGAATGCAGAACCTTCATTGCTGTATAAACTCTAAAGGGCTTTTATTGATGTGTAGTATACAGATTAATGTATTGGAAAACGCAAATTGGTCCCATTTGCACCTCTGTAATGCACATAAAACCATGCAGGTGCTAGAGGACCCAACCACAGAAGGTGCCGGCCAATCACACATTGTTAAACGTACTGAGTGCGCTAGCACTTTTTCTGCAGCTTATATGTGTGACTATGAACTGTGAAAAGAAATGACTTGAACCCGTGTAAGCACTGGCAGTTAAAGGAGATGTAACACCCTGAAAATGTTGCCTTTGTTAATAATACCATCTTTTACAATACACTTTTGCGAAGTTAAAAAACACAATGCTTCACTTACCTTTCCATTTTCAGTTTCATTGTATCCTCCTCGGTTCAGTGACTCAGTTATTTGGCTCTCAGAGTCGCCTATAACACCTGCTCTTTTCTGGGACATAGATTTTTCCACTAAATAAAAACAAATGCAGATATATGTTTAGTTTTACCAAGTGTCTGTATTTTACAAAGAGGGAGCACCCAATTTTCTAACAGAATAAAAGAAGAGGTTTTTCTCATAAAATGTTTACATAGCAGTAGATAAAAAACCTTTTTGTATAAGATGCAATTGTCATGCATTTTTATTCCTGGGCTTAAATATTTATGATGGATGATAATGATTTAAAATACAAAAAAAACAATAGACTGCAGTGCATGGTTGCCTAGTTACTGGACCTGTCATTCCTTGAGATTCCAGAGAGGAAGTCCAAGTGCAGGGGGTAGGAGGTGTGGCCATGATGACGTGACTTGCACCGAATTGCATAATGAAGGCCCCACCCACTTCTGAACAAAGTGGTGTAGGATTAGGGAGGGTGGCCTACTCTCCCAGGTGTTTGAAAATACTCCCCCAAATTTGTGAGTCTCCTGGAAATTCCGGGAGAATAGGCACGTATACTGCACTGTGTATCATGTGCTTACATGAATCTGCCCAGCAACAGCATACCTGGAAATGACATTCAAATGTTAGCAACTAAGGAAATGTAGGGCAATTGATGAATCATATCACTGCTAATTATCTTAATCCTGGGGCATAATAAGATCATCATTATCATCATCATCATCATCATTATCATTTATTTATATAGCGCCACTAATTCCGCAGTGCTGTACAGAGAACTCATTCACATCAGTCCCTGCCCCATTGGAGTTTACAGTCTAAATTCCCTAATATAGACACACACTCACAGACACAGACAGACATAGAGGGAGAGACTAGGGTCAATTTTGATAGCAGCCAATTAACCTACCAGTATGTTGTTTTTTTGTGGAGTGTGGAAACCGGAGCACCCGGAGGAAACCCACGCAAACACAGGGAGAACATACAAATGCCACACAGATAAGGCCATGGTCGGGAATCAAACTCATGACCCCAGTGCTGTGAGGCAGGAGTGCTAGCCACTAGGCCACTGTGCTGCCCAATGGTGCCTATTTATTGCACCCATAGCGGTGCTTAGTATGATATTTTATCTCTACTTATTGCGGCATTAAAAGTGAACCTATCACTGGTATTTAAAAAACAAAACTATTGCCAAAGCAGCTAATAATCATCTCCCCCAGCAATAGTAGTGTTAACTTGTCGCTTTGCCGGGCCAATCTCTGCACATGTGAGAGGCAGCTTGTCAATTTGGGCTTTCAGATCCACTTACGTGGAAAAAAAACAGATTTTATTTATTATATATCTGAAACCATTACAAATAATTAAGGATTTTTGCTCTGTTATCACCATCCTGAGATGTCATTAACAGGCATTGCAGCAGTACAAGTACAGCCGCGATACTTGTAAAATTGGTTTTCCCATGCAAAACCATGAGGAAGCCTTCACCTGTGACCCCATTCATGTATTGGGTGATGTGATAATGAAACACTCGCAGTGCTCTTCACCAATTCATAACTATTAATATCATTATCATTTAGTTATAAGGTTTGCAGCCCCTACATTGGAGATGCCAGAAAACAGTGTAAGGCAAGAACAGGACATTACAATAAAGGCAAAAACAGTGCACAACAAAATAGGTGAAGCCGTATAATACAAACAGCAAACGAATAGCCAAACCAGCAAGAAATGAAGTGCTTTGTGGGAAATAGTCCATTACAATGATTAGAGGTGGGGAGCAAATTATCACAGTCTGAGCCTGTACCCAGGTGTGTGGGCACAGCAAACAGGATCAGCACCACTGGTTAAGGATATAAGGGAAGACACATGTGAGCTGGTGTTGTAATGAGGGGAGGAGGACACAAGGGCCCAGCTCGTAAGAGCTTACAATCTAGGGCGGGAGGTAGACAAACAGTGTGACACGGAAGGTATAAGACAGTGTGAAGAGGTGAGTAGGCATGGGTTAGAAGAAGAATTGTAGAAATGGGGTTTGAGGTGGGGTTTGAGAGCACATATGCCCATAAATTCAAAATAAAGAATTCCATGATTAACAGTGTCAAAAAAGTGAAAACACCACAACATTTTGCAATTCAATTTGAGTCACTGTGAGTCAACATTATAGATGCATGAACCTGTGGCATATATGTAACACAGTATATGTATGGAACCTGTCTTTTTTTAGAAAGGCAGGTTCCATGCATATATTATGTTGCTGTGCGATGATGCTTTGTTCTCTTAACATTTGTGTTGTAAATGCTGTAGTACTTTGATTGGCTAGGGATTAGTTCTATCTCCACCCACTTCAAAATTGGTTACACACAGACATCTAAGAGAAAAAAATAAATTCCACATTGCTCACCAAGAAGCTCCCACATAACCAGAAATTCCCAATTTTTTAGCAAAGTATAAAAATTAAGATTAAAGAAATCTGTAGTCTTAGAAAGGGGTTCACTTGTTTTGAGGGCTATAGCTCAGGCTGTGGGAAATCCCCACGATATGTATATATGACTGGACTGTCACTGGGAGCTCTTTGCAGCTGGTACTGCATTGTGTGAGGGTTTCTTTTTGCCAAGTCCATGATCTATAGATTTAGAACAGATAAAGAGGATACCATGGCTGGATATAGGTGAGCAATAGAGGGGGAGTATAGGGGTGTTTCTTCTTTCGTGTACATTTATTTTTAAACCTATGTCTGTGTTTTATTTACATTTTCCCTGGTGCACCCAGCAGGCCCTGGCAGTCATGGGTATAATGGCACTTTTTGTACTACAAGCGCCAGTATGCCCAAACACTTAATTGCAGCCGGAGCATGCTGGGACCTCTAATGCGCCATGGCCAAAACTATTTTTTTACATCTACTTTTATACTGTTACCCATCACCCACTATACCAGGGCTGTGGGAAGAGCCCGAGTGCTGTTCAGCACATGACTGGTTATAACTGGGGGGGGGGGATTTTTTTGCACTCCCGATCCCAGCCCCATGATAACTGTCTTAGGGTTGGTTTGGCATTATGGCAGGGGAACCCCAAGCAGTGGATTCCCCTGCCATGGTGCCACCACCCCTGGCTGACAAAGCCTAGTTAGTTTGGTAGCTTAGTGCTGACAGCACTAGGAATGGTTAAGTTGTTGGGGGGGCACTGTATTTATTTTTTAATATTATTTACTTATTGGCCGTATTGGGCCGCTGTAACTGATAACCTTTAAGCGTTTCAGATGCTAACAACGAAGGATACGTTTTAGGTGTATCTCGCGAAATGTGCGGAATTTGCATACTATTCAGACTCGCATTTATCTTTAGATACATGGAACTCAAAATCCTATGTAAATGATGGGATGCAATTTACACTTACACTGTAAACGTAAATTGCGTCCTATTTTTCATAAGGCCCTTGGTGTAGATTTGTGGATTATAACACAGGGGTTGTAGTAGTGCCGTAAGTTTTAACTTGCTGTGCTTTAGATTTTTGGATTAATCTTCCTTTCCTCATTGGCTGCACACTGTGAGATATGTCTTTTTAACGTGTGATGGATAAAGCAAGAAGTACTCCATCACACAATACTTTATAATAAAACTTCAGTGGAAATCCAAGGTAATTCTTAATAATTTATTTTATCTTTATGCTTCAGATATGAAAATTTAACTTGTTGGATTCAGTTGTCCTTTAATAATATTAACGTGATTAATTGGAACTAGTCCTACTGAAGTAATGCTCAGAATATGTTAACTAAAACCGCGCTAGGTCATGGAAAAATCCCAGAGGCATTGTAACAGATTTCACCATTTGTGGCAAAATAAACATAAATGCAGCCAATAATTAGGAATAAATTGTCTCCAGTGGATTGTGATCACCTCACACAAGTAGAGTCCATTTATCTCCCAGCGCTGAGAAACTGCTCCAATATTTTACAAATGAAATGTCAAACATTCCTGATGGATGTTGGAAGAGAAATACTTCAGATTTCGTTACAGTTTCAGAAAGAAGAACTAGTGATTTCTATTCCACATTACTTAGAACTTAAAGCAGAAACTACATTTCCCAAAACCAATTATTTCAATGATACTCTTATATTTTTGTAGAAATATTTATATCCATGTAATTCGGTGCATTTATCTGGTGTTTCATATATATGAGGAATTCATGCTTGAAATAACTAAAAATCAGTATTGTAATATTAAAAGTCACCCAATATAATACAATATGTGTGTGTGGTTTTATAACCTATTGAGGGCTGTATGTAGTTTTCACCTATAGTTATGACTAAAACAATTATGGATTTTTATGCTGTGTTGACTTTGTTGCAAATAACTTTTTATTGTTTGGTTTTTGTCTGTGGGAAACTAAACTATCATTTAATATCACGGCGGTTCCCAAACTGTGCGCCGTGGCTCCCAGGGGTGCCGCGGCGCTGTCACTGGGGTGCCGCAGGCCAGACCTAGAAAAAAGAAAGAAAACAGGAACTTACCAATCCGCCGGGCGCCGGGACCCAGCAGCCTCCTCTCTCCCGCAGCTGTCACTGAATATCGAAGTCAGTGACAGCTGCGGGAGAGAGGAGGCTCCTGGGTCCCGGCGCCCGGCGGATTGGTAAGTTCCTGTTTTCTTTCTTCTTTCTGTGGCTGGTGCCTGGCGTGGGGCAGAGTGAGAGGGATCGTAGCAGAGGAGGGGGACAGAATGATGGCAGAGGAGGGGGACAAAATGATGGCAGAAGAGGGGGACAGAATGATGGCAGAGGAGGGGGACAGATGGCAGAGGAGGGGGACAGATGGCAGAGGAGGGGGACAGAATGATGGCAGAGGGGGACAGAGGGCAGAGGAGGGGGACAGAGGGCAGAGGAGGGGGACAGAATGATGGCAGAGGAGGGGGACAGATGGCAGAGGAGGGGGACAGAATGATGGCAGAGGAGGGGGGACAGAATGATGGCAGAGGAGGGGGACAGAATGATGGCAGAGGAGGGGGACAGAATGATGGCAGAGGAGGGGGACAGAGGGCAGAGGAGGGGGACAGATGGCAGAGGAGGGGGAAAGAGGGCAGAGGAGGGGGACAGCGTGAGAGAGGGCAGAGGAGGGGGACAGCGTTAGAGAGGGCAGAGGAGGGGGACAGCGTGAGAGAGGGCAGAGGAGGGGGACAGCGTGACAGAGGACAGATGAGGGGGACAGCGTGAGAGAGGGCAGAGGAGGGGGACAGCGTGACAGAGGGCAGAGGAGGGGGACAGCGTGACAGAGGGCAGAGGGGGCAACGTGAGAGGGGGCAGTGTGCCTGGATGCAGAGGGGGCAGTGTGCCTGGATGCAGAGGGGGCAGAGTGTCTGGATGCAGAGGGGCATTTTTGCATACAACTAAATAAGTATTTCTGTCGTGACCTAAAAACTTATTACAATTTTTTGACCCAACTACTTCTAAAACAGGACTGCTCAGTAATTATTTTGGAGGGGTGCCTTGAAAAAATTTGGAGACTCTAAGGGTGCCGCGAACTGAAAAAGTTTGGGAACCACTGTAATATCATATTCAGCTATATATCTTTATAGAAAAAAACACAAATATATACTTTTACTAAATTGTTCACATAGCTACATTTACACAATTAGAGCAGCCACAGGAAATTTCCTCCAAATTATACTCGCCTAGAACTTGATATATTATACACCAGATATACACTATATGGAAAAAAGTATTTGAACGCTTGACCATTACACCAACAGGGACTGTAATAACATTGTATACAAATACATACACTTTAATATGGAGTTGGTCCCCCTTTGACAGCGATAACAGCTTCCAGTCTTCTTGGAAGGCTTTCCACAGGATGTTTGAGTGTTTCTGTGGGAATGTGTGCCCATTCACTCTGTAGAGCATTTATGAGGTCAGCCACTGATGTTGGACGAGAAGGCCTGGCTCGCAATCTCCGTTCCAGTTCACCCCAAAGGTGTTGGATAGGGTTGAGTTCTGTGCGGGCCAGTCAATTTCTTCCACACCGAACTCATCAAATCATGTCATCAAACCATGTAGTCCTTGCTTTTTGCACTGTGCATAGTCATGTTGGAATAGAAAAGGGCCTTCCTCAAACTGTTGCCACAAAGTTGAAGCATAGCATTGTCCAAAATGACTTGGTATGCTGAAGCATTAAGATTACCCTTCACTAGAGATAAGGAGCCTAGCCCAAACCCTGAAAAACAGCCCCAAACCATTATCCCTACTCCACCAAACTTCACAGTTGGCGTAATACAGTCAGGCAGGTAACGTCCTCTGGGTATCCGGCGACCCCAGACTTGCCCATCTGACTGCCAAACAAATAAGCATGATTCTTCACTCCACAGAACACGTTTCTATTGCTCCACAGTCCAGTGTTGGTGTGCTTTACACCATTCCATCCGATGCTTGCCATTGGTCTTGGTGATGTGAGGCTTACATGCAGCTGCTCGGTCATGAAAACCCATTCCATTAAGCTCCTGCCGCACAATTTTTGTGCTTACATTAATGCCAGTGGAAGTTTGGATCTCTTCAGCTATGGAAATAGCAGAGCGTTGGTGACTTTTACGCACCATGCGCCTTAGCAGTCGATGACCCCCTCAATGATTTTACGTGGTCTTCCGCTTCGTGGCTGAGTTGCTGTTGTTCCTAAATGCTTCCACTTACTAATAATATCACTTACAGTTGACCGTGGAATATCCAGCAGGGATGAAACTTCACAAACCATCTTACTGCAAAGGTGGCATCTTATCACAGTACCACACTTGAAGTCACTGAGCTCTTCAGAACGACCCATTTTGTATCAGAAATGTTTGCAAATGGAGACTGCATGTCTATGTGCTTGATTTTATACACGTCTGGCAACGGGTCTTATTGAAACGCCTCAATTCAATTATTAACAGGTATGGCCAAATACTTTTGTCCATAGGGTGTATATATACTTTTCTCAAGGTTTGATGTAGTTTTGGGGCTAGGAACAATGGAATATTTTGTATGTGTTTTCCATAAAATGCTTAACAGATCCATCTCACCTCTCCAATAGTCTCTTTCTGTTCCCTGCGATCCTCCTAACAAGGTCTGATCACTACCTTCTATCGACCTCATTCTAAAACACAAACACCCCCTCAGAGATCCCCACAAACTTAAATTGCAGGAAGACATGGGAGAGATGCTCACTCCAGAAGAGTGGGACAAGACCACCTGAACTTATCTAAGACCGCTATGTGTGTTAAAATAAGTGAAAACAGCCGTAAGATTTTCTATCGCTGGTACTTGGTACCACACCGTCTTCACAAAATATACCCGGGCGCATCTCAGATATGCAGACGCCTGTGTGGACATGTGGGTATCCTGTCTCACATCTGGTGTCATTGTCCGAAATTACGCCCCTTATGGGAATCTATCCATCAATAATTTTCAATATCCCTCAGATTTCTCTCCCTCCTTCCCTCTCATATTCCCTGCTTCCTCACTCAATTCCTAAAGTTTCCAAACACACCCAGAAACTCATCACACATATACTTAATGCTGTTAGATGTCAAATCACCCTTTTTGGAAAAATCTCAAACCATCTCCGCTCCCATCCATCATCAACCACATATGGCAAGTATATCATATAGAATACATTACTAGTATTCTCCACCACACCCCCATTACATTTAATAAGATCTGGAGTTCTTGGACTGACTATCAAGGAGCCTCTCCCCCCTTGGCTTTCTAAGGTCGTGTAACTCTCACTATTTCTTTCTGAAGTCATGGATCTACATCTCCCCTACTCCTTTCTTTCTTTTTTTTGGCTAGTGACCCTACTGCCCCTCCAAAAGTAGCTCCAGCCTCAAGACTCCAGTCCTGGCAGCGATCCCATGCACTAGATGGTTCCACATACCTCCGAGGCTAGACCGGCTCACCCATACCATACCTCTGGCCTGCGCATGATTACCACGACTTATGCACCAAGTGGCCCATTACCTCTGGGGCTAAACCAGCACATCTGTACTAAACCTAGCCTGCGCACCATGTGACCCACTATTACCTCCAAAGCTAGACAAGCACACGTGGAACATTTCATGGCCTGCGCATCAAGTGGTCCATTATCTCCGGGGCTAGACCAGCACACCTGTACCATACCTCGGCCCGTGGACCACGTGGCCCATCATTACCTCCGGGGCTAGACCCATACAAAACCTCGGCCTGCATAGAAAGTGGCTCATCATACCTCCAGTGCTCGACCAGCACACCTTTACCAGATACCAGAACCGGTGTACCTCCAAACACACAGCCACGGGGCAGAACTATAGCTCGGGCAATGATAACACTGGATTCAGCAGTGGGGAATGGATGGGAGGCTGCTTGTCTGGATCCCAAAATAATTAATTGACTGCTCCTTGTCCTTATGTAGTCTGTCCCCTTGATCCTGTCCCCACTATGACCTGTACATAGGCATCACCATCTCCTTGGTTAGTTAACCCTTAGTGGGGCGAAATAGTTATGTACACAAACCTCAACTTTTAATCTCCCTCGGGCTTAATCCAGCCCTTAGTTTTGATTTATTACATATTCTGTTTCCTCACATTTTTCTTACTTTTTTTCAACAAGGGAAGACCTGGAACAATCGCCTCTATAAATCTGTATTTTCAGCAATAATAAATCTAATGTAGATCAGGAATAAGAGTAACTAGTACAACATTCTATTTTACATGAACCTATTAGTATTATGTTATATAGGACTTCAGGACTACTATGCATTTAACAAGGGCCAAAAAAAACTTATTTGCCCTCTCTCCAGAATGTCCGGTACCTCTCCCGGGCTCCCAGTAGAGCAGTCCATGCTCCCGCATCCTGCCTACTTCCTGTTGGGGGCATTAGTGACACGATTTACTTCACCACACCGCTCTGTTTCCACTCTGCACCCCTCCCACAGTCTGGGCAATTAGATGTTATACTTACAGCAAATTCCCAGGTTCTGTTTTCACCTTACATTCCTGTCAGGTGTACTGGCTGCTACCGGACCTGGAGGTGAGTCGGGCCTGGTAATTCTGGACAGGGCCTGTTTATCCAATGGACTGAATAGGCTGCAGCCTAGGGCGCAATGGTTTTGGACAGGAAAGCAAAAAGTTTGGGGGCACAAAATTGTGACAGGGAGAGGCATAAACTGAAATTAATTTTGAAATTTGTTCTGCAAATTATAAAGAAAAATCTCCTAAAGTTTTAATCTTGATGTATTCATATGTTAAAGGTAAAGGCAAATTATCCTCGGGCAGGAGCTTGAAGGTAAGCAAGGAGAGAAAAGGGCGGAGACAGATACAGACGTGACCGGTCCCACCCCCATCACCTTCACTCTCAGTAGCGCTTGTTTATGCCTCCATTCCGCTCTACAGTTCTGGTTTTAATGAAAATGAAATGAGTGACAAAGATTTCACTCAAACAAACTTTGGTGGGGGCTGAAGGAAGCCGGATTTTTAAATTAAGGACAAGTTTGTTTCTTCCTACCACGTATTAGCCTGGTGTCAGTGGTGGAACTAGCATGGGGCTATAGAGATAATGGGGCCCACTGTATGGTAAACTAGCGAGCTGAGGGCCCCGATTCCCTCCTCCACGCTTCCCTGCATCGGGCCATCAGATCGCTTGTTCCGCCTCTGCCTGGTGTGGTTGGCGAGGAAGTATAAGGAATGTATTAGCCTAGGGAAGCCTGAACCCTGATTCTGCCCACCTCCTCTCAGTATGCATGGGAACTGAAGCGTCACCACACTGAGGCCCCGGCTCACCTCCTCTCAGTATGCATGGGAACTGAAGCGTCATCACACTGAGGTCCCGGCTCACCTCCTCTGAGTATGCATGGGAACTGAAGCGTCATCACACTGAGGCCCCGGCTCACCTCCTCTCAGTATGTATGGGAACTGAAGCGTCATCACACTGAGGTCCCGGCTCAACTCCTCTCAGTATGCATGGGAACTGAAGCGTCATCACACTGAGGTCCCGGCTCACCTCCTCTGAGTATGCATGGGAACTGAAGCGTCACCACACTGAGGTCCAGGCTCACCTCTTCTGAGTATGCATGGGAACTGAAGCGTCACCACACTGAGGTCCAGGCTCACCACCTCTGAGTATGCATGGGAACTGAAGCGTCACCACACTGAGGCCCTGGCTCACCTCCTCTCAGTATGCATGGGAACTGAAGCGTCACCACACTGAGGTCCAGGCTCACCACCTCTGAGTATGCATGGGAACTGAAGTGTCACCACACTGAGGCCCTGGCTCACCTCCTCTCAGTATGCATGGGAACTGAAGCGTCACCACAACGAGGTCCCGGCTCACCACCTCTGAGTATGCATGGCCCACTGTATGGTAAACTAGCGAGCTGAGGGCCCCGATTCCCTCCTCCACGCTTCCCTGCATCGGGCCATCAGATCGCTTGTTCCGTCTCTGCCTGGTGTGGTTGGCGAGGAAGTATAAGGAATGTATTAGCCTAGGGAAGCCTGAACCCTGATTCTGCCCACCTCCTCTCAGTATGCATGGGAACTGAAGCGTCACCACACTGAGGCCCCGGCTCACCTCCTCTCAGTATGCATGGGAACTGAAGCGTCATCACACTGAGGTCCCGGCTCACCTCCTCTGAGTATGCATGGGAACTGAAGCGTCATCACACTGAGGCCCCGGCTCACCTCCTCTCAGTATGTATGGGAACTGAAGCGTCATCACACTGAGGTCCCGGCTCAACTCCTCTCAGTATGCATGGGAACTGAAGCGTCATCACACTGAGGTCCCGGCTCACCTCCTCTGAGTATGCATGGGAACTGAAGCGTCACCACACTGAGGTCCAGGCTCACCTCTTCTGAGTATGCATGGGAACTGAAGCGTCACCACACTGAGCTCCCGGCTCACCTCCTCTCAGTATGCATGGGAACTGAAGCGTCACCACACTGAGGCCCCGGCTCACCTCCTCTCAGTATGTATGGTAACTGAAGCGTCACCACACTGAGGTCCCGGCTCACCTCCTCTGAATATGCATGGGAACTGAAGCGTCATCACACTGAGGTCCTGGCTCACCTCCTCTCAGTATGTATGGTAACTGAAGCGTCACCACACTGAGGTCCCGGCTCACCTCCTCTGAGTATGCATGGGAACTGAAGCGTCACCACACTGAGGCCCTGGCTCACCTCCTCTCAGTATGCATGGGAACTGAAGCGTCACCACACTGAGGTCCAGGCTCACCACCTCTGAGTATGCATGGGAACTGAAGCGTCACCACACTGAGGCCCTGGCTCACCTCCTCTCAGTATGCATGGGAACTGAAGCGTCACCACACTGAGGTCCAGGCTCACCACCTCTGAGTATGCATGGGAACTGAAGTGTCACCACACTGAGGCCCTGGCTCACCTCCTCTCAGTATGCATGGGAACTGAAGCGTCACCACAACGAGGTCCCGGCTCACCACCTCTGAGTATGCATGGGAACTGAAGCGTCACCACACTGAGGCCCTGGCTCACCTCCTCTCAGTATGCATGGGAACTGAAGCGTCACCACACTGAGGTCCAGGCTCACCTCCTCTCAGTATGCATGGGAACTGAAGCGTCACCACACTGAGGTCCAGGCTCACCTCCTCTGAGTATGCATGGGAACTGAAGCGTCACCACACCGAGGCCCTGGCTCACCTCCTCTCAGTATGCATGGGAACTGAAGCGTCACCACACTGAATTCCAGGCTCACCTCCTCTCAGTATGCATGGGAACTGAAGCGTCACCACACTGAGGTCCAAGCTCACCTCCTCTGAGTATGCATGGGAACTGAAGCGTCACCACACTGAGGCCCCGGCTCACCTCCTCTCAGTATGCATGGGAACTGAAGCATGCACCTCTGAACAGCAGGGCCGGCCAATTCTGATCATGCTCGGGACTGTAGCATGCTAACTGAAGTCCCAAAAGGAATCCCAGCTATTCAAGAGAATTCTCACCCACCCCTGCTGCCACATGTCTAGAAAATAACACAACACTGCTCTCACCTCTCTTATACCTTGCTGCTGGTGTGCAGTACTTAATGGGGTTCAGTTGAGGTTAGTGCTGGAGTATTAAGGTTTGAGATGGAGTTCCATTCTAAGCTTCTGTTTTTACTGGTTAATAACTGTGGCGTAAAAATATTCACGCTGAAATTTGGGATTTATGGGTTGACAAGATAACTTTTTTTGAGAACTTTCAGAAAAATCCATCCAGCCGATCAATAGATAGACAAGTTTTAAAAAAACTTAGATGTTTTCACTAAAAAAAACTCCCGTTTGATAACACAAAGCGTTTTTTCAACAGTTATATAGAAAACTGTACTGTCTGGATTGATATGAAATATAATATAATATTTTAGCCATTTTCGCACATATCAAACGTTGCTATGTAAGAGTCTAACTACAGGTGATATGGGGATTGTACCATTTCTTTGCTGTACATGGGGGGTAGCCGTTTTGGCCAAACAGGGATACTTTTAGGAAAATTACAGAAGCTCAATCTTGAATAAGTTTAAATTAAGTTTATTAACTCTTTAAATGTTAGTTTTCCCTTCAGATCTGACATTCAGAGAATAAATTATTGATGTTGGATTTTTCTTTGCATTTTAAATTTTTCAGCATTATGTTACTGTTATTAAGACATTTACTGTGAATAATTCCTTTTCTATTAACATTATAAAGACACCTGATCATGTTTACATAGTTAGACATCCTAATTTAAGATTCTATTTTTTATTTATTTTTTATTTGTTACATTTGAAGCTTTGGTTGTATTTTGTCAACATGTATAAGCAAAAGTTCTAAATAATAATATTGTGCCCTGTGACCATTTCATATGAAGTTCTTAAGCATTGGAATGTCATTATCATAAATAAAAACTAGATTAGCATATGTATATTACTTTTTATTTGCACATTTGGCGCCCTCCAGTGGCCAAAGCCCAGTGCCACCGCACTCTCTTAATCTTAGATAAGACACATATATTTTGCACAATCTACTAATAAATCACTAGTTTACTCATTCCATCTAAAACTGTGCTTCTATACAGTACTGGGCATGCACGATTGATTATAATATTTCTGTTGTACATTGTATATATGCTACAATATTATTTTTTTATTTTTTTTATTATTATCAGTAGTGTTTAGTGCTAGGCTAGCCACATGAATGACTAGATCTATGGCCAATTGGGCTTTACACATGTAGAGTCACATCTGGTTTCTATGTGATCTGACAGGTCCGGTCATGTGGTTGTAGCACCAGTCAATCAGACTTTTAATCCAGGCCAACCAAAATCTGTTTAGATCAAGTTTAGATCATCAAGGCACGCATACTGAGCACAACCTGCGTTTAGTATTAAAGGCACCTATTTAGGCTTCGCGCACTCCTGAATTCATCAAGTTACGGATCGCAAGATATGCGTGCTGTTGAATTCGGGTGTAGGTCTGCTGTGCTCTACTTCTCAACACACTGTCGTACAAGTCCAATAACTGTGTGAATTATAAATTCACAAAAGAACACACAAGAAAAAAAAAATTAAATAATGTCACCTATTCTTAATATAGGCATTAATATTAAAAAAAATAAAAAATTTAATAAAAAAAGTTTTTTTTTTCCGTGACATACATTTATTAGGATGTTGTTAATGTCAGCTGAGAATAAAATACATTTAAACAGTTGCTTGTGATTGCAAACACATGTTCTAGCAGACATACCAGATGGTCATCACTACTGTTCAGGACATAGACTAGACCTGTAGCCGGAGCAAGAGATATGGCACAAAAACAAGTATCTTTGAGATGGCCAGAGCTGGATTCGGACGTGATTACCCACACATGAATTTGGCACGCCCCAACTGTAAAGTGACTACAGCAAAATGCCCCTTCCCTGCCCATTCACTCCCGGAAATCCTAGTCTGTAGTAAATGCCCTTTGCGTTTGAAGACTCAGCAGACAGGACTGTGTTCACGGACGTATATCTCCCGGTTCTGGGCATGTGCAGAGTGATTTTCGGACGATGCGCTCAAACTCAGCAGATATGGGCCTTGATGATTCAGGCTCCTAATAAAAAGGAATGTGAGTTTGAGAAGAGGTAATTAGGTCATTTCTGGAGCATTTAATCATTTTACCTTTGTAGGTAAAACATATAAAATTCAGATTACTTAAAAAAGAACATAAACAAAACTGAGTAAAAAAATGTGCACAATGAATTTAATTTCTCTAGATCAAAAATGTGATTCCCTCCTGAGACTACAGAGCTACCAAACATAAGTATTACTGCCTATAGAAATTTCATTTTTTTTTTTACAGCAAAACCTAACAATGTTGTGTAAAGAGCAATCTGTGCATAAAGTGTCTTTTTTCGGTGAATTGTAAAAAGATGCAAAATATCTTAGGGTTCTGCTTATAACGGAACGACTGTAACATAGATTTTCTATCACATCGATAGGAAATCTAATAACGCCCGCAATTCACCATTAAAAGTTTGCCAGGGCAGCTGAGGGATACTCAAATCCATGGCGATACTGACTGGCAGCTTTGCCGGGCTACATATGTGCGGTAGAACTGGAAACCTGGTGTTGGGATTCCACCTCCTCTAGTGAAATAAATAAAATAAATAATAAAATAAATAAATAAATAAAAGGATAAACACATTTTAAAAAACTTATGTTGGCCAGAAAAAGAAAAGAAAAAATGTTTTATTTAAATACATAAAGATTTATTTTCTCTTAACATAACCATCCTGAGATGGTGATAGGAGGACTATAAGCTTTATCCAACAAAACACCCATTTGCCCCAGAGAAAGGACTTTTCTCACTATAATAAATAGGGGTCCTAAGTTGCCAAAAAAAAAAGACCTTGCAGTAACATTTTGCCCACGGTCACAAACAATGATGCAATTTATGCGATAGGCAATTAAAAAAGAAGCACTGAAATTGTCATGGCAAAAATGCTCAGTTAAATTAGGCTTAATTGGCAAACAGGATATAAGGCAGTGGTTCCCAAACTGTGTGCCAGGCCAGGGCCGTTGGTAAGCAATGCGGGACTACTTGGTAATTATTTTGGCTTAGAGGTGCATTGAAAAGACTTATGGATACCCTAAGGGTGCCTCGAACTGAGAAAGTTTGGGATCCACTGATATAAGGGCTAAGACTATTTAACAAACATCTCTACCTCCTTCACTTAGACTAGCCCTGTAGCTGGAGCAAGAGGTACAGCAGCAACACAAGTAACTTTGCCATGCCCAGACCTTGATTCGAATGTGGCTGCATGTGCTTCAGTCTGGCACGTCCTTACTGTAAATTGGATTTGGTCGAACGCCCTTTTCCCTGTCCCGTTCCCTCCCCGAAAAACATAGGCTGTAGTAAGTGTCCTTTGTGTATGGAGACGGAGCGGACAGGGCTGCTCTTACTGTCATATTGTCAGTTTCTGGGCTTGAACAGAATGGTTTGCGTACAATACGCTCAAAATCGTCAGATACGCCCCTTGATCAATCCGACCCTCTGTGTTTTCTGTCTTGTTGGTAGATCTAATAAAAATATTTTTTTTTATTGTATACAGTACACTATTTGTATGTTTATTGTGTATGTTTACTTAATGTGCTTATGGAACGAGAATGGTGCCAATTCAGTTGCCACCTGAGGAAACATTCTAGTTTGTACATTACTGACACATATCCTTTTTGCACAAGTAAATGATTGTTGCTTTGTTTAATTAAAAACAATTAATTAATAATGAGGGTCTCCCTTACATTTATTTTTTCTTTTTAGATCCTGAAATAGTGAATGGAATTTATTGGTCTGAGGCATTAAACAAGGTGTTCGTCGATAACTTCGACCGCGATCCATCACTTATATGGCAATATTTTGGAAGCGCAAAAGGATTTTTTCGGCAGTATCCTGGTAAGAGATCAATCATCCAGTAAATGAATACAGTATATTCCTTGTTTTGAAATCTACAAATGTTTTACATTACTTTTGTGATGATTAAAACAATGGTTCTCCATTGTCTGAGAGGTGTACAAGCTAAGATCCAATTATTTTTCATGATAATCTGCTCACTAGGGGGCACTGTTGTGTTAATGTTTATGTATTCTAATTAATTTTGCCACAACATCCAATCATTTAAGTATGATGATAAATAAGGATATCTTTGCAGATGGCTATGTACAGTTTTATTAAACAATTAATGGGGGACATTTATGGAAACTAATGCAAAAAAAGGATGCAGTTGCCCGGATATATTCATTGATTTTCTAAACTGCACTAGAAAAATTACAGCATTGCATTGGGCAACCTTGCATTAATGTTTGTATGTGAAAAGACTGTATAGTCGGCAATTAATATTACAGTCAGTAATTAATGCTGGCATGAGTTAATATTGTAGACAGTGGGTGGTGAGTAGGATGCTGTACACACTATAGCACCTTATGGGAATAAGGGTGATTGAGTGTCTTATACTGATATGAACAATTCTATGAGCAACATCATCTTTCACCCATTGCTTGTTTGTTTTTAAAATGTATATTTTCCTTAACTATAAGATTGAAATATATACAAATATTTTTTCTCAATCAGACCAGAAATGAGCTAGTGTGTGTGTGTGAAGGGGGGGAGGCTTCTGTGATTTTGTGATCCTTATGAAATGCAGAACTTGAAATTCAGTTAATTAAAGTTTCTTTCTCTCTAGCTTTTAATAAAACACGTTACAGTAAAATATCGCAGCCATGTTTGATTACCGTAATACTACTAGATTTTATTTTTAAGGCATTAAATGGGAACCAGATGAGAACGGCGTCATAGCGTTTGACTGTAGAAACCGAAAATGGTAGGTAATGCATTGTACAATAAATGAATTAACCTCCTCTGTCCCCTCCAAAAAATACAACATAAAAGAACAATCTCTGCCTGTGTCTCGTTCTCATTAAGGTATATCCAAGCAGCTACCTCTCCAAAGGATGTAGTGATTTTAGTTGACGTAAGCGGGAGCATGAAAGGCCTGCGTCTGACAATTGCCAAGCAAACCGTATCCTCTATTCTGGACACCCTGGGAGATGATGACTTCTTCAACATAATTGCTGTACGTTGCCTTTATTTCTGCACTGTGTTCTTTTTAAAATGTTTTTCTCCCTATGTCACCTTGTCACCGAAGGCGACCAGCCACCCGCTGTTGGCCTCTGAGCGGTGTCAGCACGTCAGGTGCACTCAGTTCTGCATCCAATCGATAGTCACTTAAGTGACAAGTTGAACTTTTGTAAACTCCCTTCTAAGGGCCGATTGACAAGCCCCCAAGTAAACAACACAGAAAATAATAATCTTCGCTATTTTAAGGCCAATGCTTGTTATTCCAAAGCTCTCAGGCAATACAGTAGTGGAACAACTTATACAATATCATCATTATCATTTATTTATATAGCGCCACTAATTTACACATCAGTCCCTGCCCCATTGGAGCTCACAGTCTAAATTCCCTAATAAAGACACACACTCACACACAGACACAGACAGACAGAGAAGGAGACAGACAGAGACTAGGGGCAATTTTTGATAGCAGCCAATTAACCTACCAGTATGGTTTTTTTTGGAGTGTGGGAGGAAACCGGAGCACCCGGAGGAAACCCACGCAAACACAGGGAGAACATACAAACTCCACACAGATAAGGCCATGGTCGGGAAATCGAACTCAGGACCCCAGTGCTGTGAGGCAGAAGTGCTAACCACTAGGCCACTGTGCTGCCCACAATAGTAATTGCAGTTGTTTAAAATACTAATCACAGTAATGCTGACATTTCTCTTAACTTTTTTAACAATATCCCATAGTGATATGAATGACTTTAATGCCTTCGTTGTCAGGTGTTTTTTCTTTGGACCTCACATTCTGCGATACCAGAGGAAACCGCTACCTATTGGTTGTGATATTGCGACGTAAATGGTCAGCGTTAAGAATGCATCATTTGGTTACCAGTATAGATGTGGGGTGAATTTACAAAGAAATATGGCAGTGCACTAAATAATATTGATGTTCTGATATTTAAGAAAAGTGAAGATATTACACATGGAAATACTTATCATTTATACAGCTAAATATAACTTTAATGACTGGAACAATTATTGCATTGTTGCAAAAAATGTGCCAACAATAACATAATTCTTTTGTAACTATGCAAGAGTTAGAGCTTTCATTTGGAAGTAGATTAAAAAATCCATTTCTTTTTACATTTATTTTACCACGGGGGACCGGAAGGAGTCACCTGAGACTCGAGCAGGTCTACTGTATTTTCAGCATGAATAGATGCAAAGTAAATTAGATCTAATTTTAACTATTACAACAACGACTATTATGCACAGATCCATTATGCACAGATATTTTAGCATAATAGCAAACTGTCCCGATTTTCTTTTGTGTATGTATATAGTTGCTTCTCTTTGGTCTTCCACAACCTCACCTTTGCAGAAGAGTTTGGCTGTTCCTCACCCAGTTTTAAGCCTCCTACACAACTGTTTCTGTTTCAGATAATGACTGTGTTTCAATTTATATATGAAATTGATGATCATTATCACCTGTTTGGTATGATTGGTTAATCATACACCCGACTATAATCCTACAAAATCCCTGACTTTGTGCAAGTGTACCTAGAAGAATTGATGCAGTTTTGAAGGCAGAGGGTAGTCACACCAAGTATTGATTTAGACTTCTCTTCAGTTCATTAACTTTGCATTTCGTTAATTTGTTAATTGCATATTTGTTAATTATATATATATATATATATATATATATATATATATATATATATATATATATATATATATATATATTGTATATACACACAGTGGGATAGAACATATTAAACATTTTAAGCTTCTTTCATTTGTGAAATCGTTCACATTTTTTCCATATATTCATCATAGAGCCAGATCGATTTATGAATGATCTGTTGCCCTTGTTTCCTAAAATATTTGAATATTATTAAGGAGGCGTCCTGCAGCCCAGGGGAATCAACATATATGTTTCCAATTTCTCGACTGTTTTCAATTTGCAAACTATTTTATGCAAATAAACCCCCACCACATACACACTACTGTAGAGATGCTTAGTCGGGTCAAATATCTCCCTTATTAATCTTTAATTACCCAGTGTGTAATTACTGGGAGCATTATTATTGAGAGACATAATTACAGTGAAAAATTCATATCTCCGAAATTTTATTATATTTCTTAACAAAGCCAATAATCAAAATTTACATGAACAATGTTCCGCGCGCTATAACAATTAGTTATCTGTGTAATTAAGGTCGCTAAACAGCATAATGTATTGTCTAATTATAATTATCAGATTCAAAATTGTCACTGACGACATATGGTATCATCCTAAATTAAAAGCATTTATGGAATAACGCTCCGTTATGACGCTGCGTATGTTTAACTGCTATAATCTGATTTGTCAGCTATGTTTCCCTCAATCTAATGTCATATTGTTATTTGTCTATTATAAAATAGGTTAATTTGAGTGTGAAAATGTGAATATTTTTCCTTGTATTACTATCTTTTTGTTGGCATTCTTTTGAATTGCAACTTACTCCCCGTTGTATGTTAACAGTGAATTGATAGGTAGCATCCGGTTCAATTTTCTACCTTTATTGTAAACGATGAGTGCACTTTAAACCGTCTAATTTAAATCTGATACATTTTGAGATTCAAGACAAATATGAAGCAAGTTATAAAGTTGAATTTCTATCATATTTTACAGTCCCAAGCACCTACTCCTTCAAGCATCATTTTAAGCTTTTCTAGTGCTGACATAGCTTTAGAAATGTACTCTGGAGTGAAGATTCCTATGCTAAAATGTATTTTATAGGTAACAGAATGTGACTCCTTAAGGTAGTAGGTACTAGATGCAGAGGGCCTGATTCATTAAGGAGAGTAAAGCATAAAAATGGAGTAACTTTGCACCTGAGCAAAACCATGTTGCGTTGGAGGGGGAGGTAAATTTAAAATGTAGGAACAGATTTATAGTTGGGATATGGCATGTTCTAGAGCAACTTTAAATTTCAGTGTAAAAATAAAGAAGTCAAGTATTTGTGTGCTAGATGAAAATACAGCCAGTATTTAACTTATGTGCAAAAAAATAAACTAATTTACATCCCTTGCATTGTAACATGGTTTGTCCCGGAGAACATTTACTCCTTTTTTTTTTTGCCTTACTTTCCTTAATGACTCAGAATATTTATAGAAGAATGAAGCATAATATATTTCCACTAAGGTTGGAAAGGGTATGCAAAGAAATTTCACTGAGCAAAACATTGTTTGAAATGACCAGCACTTAGCGACCTGTGTTTTCTGCTTCTTTGTCACATTGAGGTGTAGGAATAAAGCTTGGTGATTAATGTGCTACTCCTGTGAATGCATATTAATAGTGCATGACCAGCAGCGATGGAACAAGAGAGAGACATATGTTCACCCCTCACTTGAACTATAAGTCCAAGCCATGCATTAAATTGCAGTATTGAGCATTCTTATGAGATTCATAAGTTAATTCTACCAGCTCTAAAAAGCTGGGACAATGGATTTAGAACAATGCAGATCATGCATTCAAGGCTAGAATTGCTAATTTAGGAGAAATGTGCTCAATCCCTTCAGCGTTTACCTCAACGTTGAAGTGTAATTCTTATCTACAGCCAATGAAATCATTTGTGATTGACTTCTAAACCCATTAACTACATGTCACTTTCCCTAGAATTAAAATAGCACTAGAGACAGTATACCATTAATGGAAAGTCAGTGGGCATGTAAATATATATATATATATATATATATAAATATATGTATTTATACAGATATGGAAACCTTTGTGTCTAAATGTTTGGGAAGAAAGTTTGTTTTCCATACATTGAAATCTACCTCTGGTAACACGAGCATCGCCAATAATTTTAAATCGTTGGCCCCTGTGGTGACTATTACGATAGAGGAGAAATTAAAAATATACCTTAAAATTGTTATTTTAAAAAATCAATCTGGTCTATTATAAGCATAAATTTGCACAGTATGTTTCATTCTGGTTGATAAATCTAAGTTTGTTTAAATCCTACCAGATACTTTGAACCGAGTAAGCCTGCATCACAGTGTTTGTCCGATGCTCTGACAGACATAGGGGGCGGCCATTTTGTGAGCTGAGATAAAATTTCACCTATCAATTTATCATGAGCTAGTTTGTTAACTAAGAAGCTGCGTTCACCTGAATATTAATTAAGCCCACGGAATGTCTGCTTACACTCTTAGTAGGGGTCAGGACTTTGCAAACAGTTTTGCTGTTACTTATAATTATAATTTGTGGAGAAGTTCTATAGACTAAAATACTACTAACCAGTATTAATACATTGCTTGCAGTATTTATCCTAAATTGTGCTCTCTGTCCAGTGCTGGCGTGTATTTTCACTGCATTTGTAATAGTCTTTGGTTTAATGTCTCTCTTCACAGTATAATGAAGAAATTCAATATGTAGAGCCTTGTCTGAATGGAACATTAGTGCAAGCCGACAGAAACAACAAAGAGGTGAGAGACTAATTGGGTATGGAAATTGAAAATACATTAATTCCTTTCAACAAAACCACACAAAAGATCTGCTAGTAAAGTAAAATCAAATCCATAGATAGAAGGCTTTGTAACACAAATTAAATGGGAACTTTTTTCAATTTCAATTTTAGTGAAATCATTTATGTTACATTTTTGTGCACATAAAATATATTAAAGGGGCTTTGCACCAATGTGGTAGGGCTTTCGATCTGCCCTACATCCTACCTTACCCCACCCTAGTAGAGGAGGGTCCTAGACCTGAAAGTGACTAGGGACAGTTGTGTTTTAGGACCACAGAATGGAAGGTTCCAATGCATGAACCAAAATAACCACTGGCTTCTGATTGGTCAAGTGGTGTAGTCATCCACACATCTGCCTGCTAGCTCTCCTACATGGGCTTTGGGTCCTCAAGCTTTACAGTATTGGATTGACAAGGGGTTCAATGTTACACAAATCACACACTACTCCTCCAATTTAATGAAAGCAGATGGAGTTTCAGCCGAAGGCACGGTGAGGAGAAATTTGTGCAGATCAGGGGTGTGGCATGTTTTGTCCTAATTTCACAGGTTGTTATGAGGTATGGGAAAGGGGGGTTCTCCCTAGATGGAACCCCCCTTTAATGTCTATGCTATTTGTTAGAACTGTTATAAAATCAGACTTATAGATGTGTTTCACAGCAGGGAACGTGTATTGTATATTCAGTCTTCAGGTCTATGTTGTCCTTGATGTTGCATCTTTTAATCTGTGCATGCTCAATTCTCATTAGCAGCTAAAGCTACAGTAATTCTGTACGAGAATTTAATACATCGGTTTAATATTTTCTTTAAAATTACTTTGAACCTTGCAAAGAACTTAATTAAAAATGTATTTAGTGCTTATTACTGGTGTTCCACTTTGTATTTTAGTAAGCTGCTGAAAAAGGATCACCATAAATAAATGAGAAAGAAAATATGTAAATAAATATATATATATATATACAAGTTAACCCGTGCATGATACTCATGCATTCTAGTCAAATCAAGCTACTTAAGGTCTTAAAAAGGTTCTTGTCATGCATTTGGGCCTAGCCCAGGCCTCCTCAGGGGAAGAGCGTTACTTCCCGATGCAAGCGCCCTTTTTTAACGTGGTTTTGTCCACATGTCACCACCTTATCATTTTTCTCCATCACCTCATCCTTCATCTTCATCGCCACATCCTTCATCAAGCTACTTGAGGTGTTAAAAACTCCCCACCGTCACCCCCGGCAACCACCAACCACTCCCAACTGTCACTTCTCCTTCAAGAAATATATAGGTCAGTGTATAACTCTGCCCAGCAGGTGGCGCTGCAGCTTGTTTTTTTTTTTTCACACGCCACTAGGCATTTATATAGTAGATATATATATATATATATATATATATATATATATATATATATATATATATATATATATACATATTTTCACACACACACACACACATATATGTATATATATATATATATATATATATATATATATATATATATATATGTATAGATATGTAAGTAGATAATATCTGTCTATCTGTCTATCTATCTATCTATCTATCTCTGTATCCAAGGTGTCCAAGTTCAGTCCTCAAGAGCTACCAGCAGTTCATGTTTTCAGGATTTCTTTAATCATGCACTGTTGAGACAATCTATTTGGCTGGGTCAGTAATTATCCCACCTGTTTCTACAGACAGGAATCCTGAAAACATGAGCGGTTGGTATCCCTTGAGGACTGAACTTGGACAGCTCTGATATATCATACTTGCCAACTCTCCCGGAATGTCCAGGAGACTCCCAAATTTTGCCAGAGCAGGCAAGTCTCCCGTATCCTGCTCACCTGGAACTAAAAGTATGCGATTTGCGGTGAATCACATCATTTTGTCCCCGCCGCCCTCAACAAAATGACGATTTCAATGTGGGGGCAGGGCCAAATTCACGCAATTTTCACCCTCTACCACCACTACCACACCCTCTCCCAGGGATCTCCCGGATGCCAACAACACACAGTTGGCAAGTATGTTATATATATATATATATATATATATATATATATATTTACCAGCAATGGGAGTTGTTTGACTACTTATTCTAATATGTGAAAGGTCAGCAATTCATTTTAACAACTCCTATCACACGAGAGTAGCGTTTCAATCGTCTAAACTCTATGAAAGTGTGATGTTTATCAAATAGGTACATTTTCAGCATAATATCCCTTTAAATCTACTGTCTCTGATGTATTTGCAAAACAAATACCCCTTTGTATTATTTCTGAACAAAGTGTGGGCTTGGAGAATGTGTTTTTTTTTTTTTATCTTAAATGACTTGACCTGACATTGACAGTGTGTTTCTCTAGGGAATTGCCCATCAGTTGTGACATAATGTCCCTATCTTCTAACAACAGATGGATTCATCCCGGTGTCACAGTGTTCTGTTTGATAATGAAACAAGGTCTTTTTTACTTAAAGTTGTCTTATCTTTTATTCTTCCATCTCTCTGTTTTCATATGTGAGATGAAGCTGTTTGACTAACAGTGAGATGAAACATATATTTGCTCTTGGGGTAGTCTGAACATTATGCAACCGATTAACGATTTTCCAGCTTCATCGTTTAAATGCCTTGTATTTTTCCGTAGGAGTTAATTAAAACATAGAGTAATACATGGAACACAGAAGTACAAGATATATGATTTTGTGGCCTGGAAGTTTGACTGACATTACCAACCATTGGATGTTATAAACATCAAACTGGATCATTTGAATTAAATAAACTTTATTTTGAACAAAGTGAAATATGAGCATAATAATATCACCAACTGTATTTTTTCCCCACTCCCAAAATGGTAAACCCCTTACTCAACCCTTCATCTGACTGAGATGAACAGGAGAAAATATCCTCCTTTCATATAATCAGATAATAGAATCTGTTTAAATACTAACCACACTTTCCTATGTTAAATAAAATATTGATCCTACAATTAACATAAACTCGTGAGAATATTTGATTGATTAATTTTAACATTAATAAGTAAATAACTACAAACATTTTCTCGGCCATGGTAGCCCTTGCTTTATTCAGCGAAATGTGAATGTTATCAACCCTTAAGATTTACGCTAAAATTATAACAGAAAAATAGCCAAAAGAAAGTTTTAAAAACAATTCAACTTGGGATTTGATGCAAAGTTATGATCCTATCTCCTTTTCATCATTTGACCGATGAATAGCAGTAACAGTCTATAGAAATACATGCTTGTATTTCAATATCAAGAGACTCAGGGGTATATTTACTAAACTGCGGGTTTGAAAAACTGGAGATGTTGCCTATAGCAACCAATCAGATTCTAGCTGTCATTTTGTAGAATGCACTAAATAAATGAAAGCTAGAATCTGATTGGTTGCTATAGGCAACATCTCCATTTTTTCAAACCTGCAGTTTAGTAAATATACCCTTGAGCATATTGTAGCTAATATTTGCAGAGGCACAAAAATAGCAGTATTATCAGGCCTATTTACTAATTATCGCAGAGCTTAAAAAACACCTATTGTCATGACGTATGGCTAAAATCTCGCCGAGGCAACTAAGCGATTCTCAACTGCTATGGCGACACTGACCGGGAATGGTAAGGGTTTACTTACCGCTTTGCCGGTCCCGTCTAACTGATTTGCGCATGCGCAGAAGAACTTGGGCTTTCAAAAATACTTTATTAAAGAAATAAAGCATTTTTTCACTTACTACAGGAGGTTTCCGCCCTTACCGAGACACCCAGCGGGTGCCTTCCCCAGAGCCTGACAAGAGCAGGGATTGGAATAGGCACCTGGGTACACAGGAGCTGTGCATGCTCATGATCAGGCCTTTAATTTAATGTTTGTTTGTTTTTGCAAAGGTTTGCAAATAAAGGTTCTCAATAGTTCTCGTAGGTTCTCTTCTCACCAATTTTACAACTGACATGGTAATCCCTCTATTTAAGTGACCTAGGCCCCTTCAAATATAAAAAGGGTCCTCTACTGTATTTAAGATTCTGACACAGCATCACAAATATACTTGTGTAGGCTAAGCGCTCAAACTTATGAGATGAATGAGTATTAAATGTAGGGTTTCCATTTAATGACGGCCATCTTTAAGCAGTCCTTCCCTTCAGACGGAGCATTCCGAAAGCGCCCTGTAACAGGAGTGTTGATTTCTTGTGTAACAGAAGGCTTTGTAAGTCACAGGATTTTTGCAGAAATACCTCAGCACCTTTTCATCGTGGTTTAATACGTTTCATTATTCTGTGCGTTTCGATACATCTCTGAATGCCATTCAGAATCACAGCTGTGAAAGTATTTTCAAGAGCAGCCAAATTGTCCATGGGTTTCTTCATCACCAGCAGTTACCTACAGCATTGACTGGCTTATAGCGACATTACACAGAGTTCTTGTTTATGTTAGATGTACATGAATGGAAACTGGAGAACTTCAATTGATCTTTACTTTACCGGAACATCTATTTCAAAGAACAACGGAGAGTCAGACATAAAATTAATGAGAATAGTATCTTTGTAACATCAGAAGTAGAAAACATGTCATTAACTCATCATTTTCTCACTGTCACCTACCAGCATCTGCTCGCTGTTGAGCCTTCGAGCAAAAAAACATGGGTTTATTAAAATTCATAGTGCGTGAAATCCATATCGCACACCATTTTGTACACAAAAACAAATTTCAGCATTTTATTTGATATATTGCTACAGTACACTGCACATTTCAATGCTTCTATTCCTGAGAGATATAATGAGGTGGGACATTATGTATCAAAGCTCTGTTACACTTTAGTAGAACAGGGAATTGGCATATAAGTTAGGAAATACCGAATTTCCCTGATGCGTACCCAGGAGCCACACGGTATGAAATTGTAATCCCTGAATGGAACAAAAAAAATAATAGCTTCTTTACAACATCTTATCATTTCATTCTGTTTGAATATGAACATGTTTAATGATCATTAAATTTGCTACCTAAGGGATAAGTGGCAAAGATATCACATCTCTTCATCGCTTAGGAGATTATCAGATCTGTCCATCAAGTAATTCTATTTATCATTTAATCATTTTGATTTGTCACTTCTTGAGTTATACCAGTTGAGTCCTTCAGATAGATACTGCTAGATTGGCAACGAGTTGCAAAAGCAATTTTGTAATCTTGAAGGGACATTATATTGAAATATGACTTTTATGTATATTGTATGTTGCCTTCCTGATGAACAAAGCAAGTGTAATCCGTGTCTTATCAGTACTAGAGCCAAGCATCTTACCACTGCAATAATATGTTTAACTACTCAGTACTCTTTCCAAGAATTGTTTTCATTTGTACTTTACCCCAACCAAGCAAGAATGATCATTTGAATGACCATCTTTCAGGTGCCTGAAAGTGCCTACTAATAGGATACACAAACAAAACAGTAAAGGAGAAAACAAAATCTTTTTAGTCCTCTCTTCCTTGCTCTGGTTCCATGCACCCTATCTATAGATATGGAGAACATTGCTCTTTTTCCACTACAACTTCTGTAGAGATCTGGACAACGTTGTTCTTTTCCCACAACATCCTCTGTAGCGACTTGACGTTCATTGCTATGTTTCCACTACAACCTCTCTAGAGATCTGGAGAACACAGTTCTCTTCCCACTACAACCTTTGTAGAGCTCTGGAGAACATTGTTCTGCTTCCACTACAATCACTCTAGAGGTGTGGAGAATATTATTCTGTTTCCACTACAACCTCTGTAGAGATCTGGAGAACACTGTTCTCTTCCCACTACAACCTTTGTAGAGCTATGGAGAACATTGTTCTGTTCCCACTACGACCTCCTTAGCAACTTGGCGTTCATTGCTCTGTTCCTATGCAACCACTAGAGAGATCTGGAGAACACTGTTCTCTTCCCACGACAATCTCTATAAAGCTATGGAGAACATTGTTCGGTTTCTACTACAGTCGCTTTTGAAGTGTGGAGAACATTGTTCTGTTCCCACTACAATCTCTGTAGCGACTTGATGTTCATTGCCCTGTTTCCACTACAACCTTTCTAGAGATCTGAAGAACACTGTTCTCTTCCCTCTATAACCTTTGTAGAGCTCTGGAGAACATTCTTCTGTTCCCACTACAACTTCTGTAGCAACTTGAAGTTCATTGCTTTGTTCCTATGCAACCTCTCTAGAGATCTGGAGAACACTGTACTACAACCTCTATAAAGCTCTGGAGAACACTGTTCTCTTCCCACGACAATCTCTATAAAGCTATGGAGAACATTGTTCTGTTTCTACTGCAATCACTGATGAGGTGTGGAGAACATTGTTCTGTTCCCACTACAACCTCTGTAGCGACTTGGTGTTCATTGCTCTTTTCTCACTACAACCTTAGTAGAGATCTGGAGAACACTGCTCTCTTCTCACTACAACCCCTGTAGAGATCTGGGGGTAAATGTATGAAGCTCCGGGTTCTTCAACACCCGCGAGTTCGGCGTCTTCAGCGCTTAAATTTAAAGCGGCGCTGCCTTGTAAAGGGAAACTTCCCTTTACAAGGCAGTGCCGCTTTAAATTTAAGTGCTGAAGACGCCAAACTCGCGGGTGTTGAAGAACCCGGAGCTTCATACATTTACCCCCTGGGGTTAATTGCCTTAAAGTGCGATTTTTGCAAATTGACGATATTCGGTGGCTTTGTAAGCTAAATTTAAAACAGCAATGTGTTTAAAGGAGAGATCAATTTTCAGTGAGTGACTACTGGTCAGTACCATTTTATAGTATTTATATTTACCCTTGTTATTTACCCTTGTTATAAAACACCCCTGATTTATTTAATGGGATTGCTGACTGAAAAATACTGCTTGACTAATATGTACCGTTGCCTGCACATAGTGCAGGCAGCCATTTCACACAGTGTGGACAGACATTTTGTGGATATTGGTTCAGCCCACAAAATGGCTGGATCAAGTGTGAATATAATAAGTGCTCTTTATCTGACAGATGCTTATTTCAGAAGTTAGTGCTTGGATGTGCAAAGCATTGCTCCACATTTTGTGGGGATTTGGCCACTGAGCAACAAACTTCTTTAGTTGTGTCTCATAGGGCCTGAGTCATTAAGGCAAAAAAGGGAGTAAATGTTCTCCGGGACAAACCATGTTACAATGCAAGGGGTGCAAATTAGTTTATTATTTTGCACATAAGTTAAATACTGGCTGTTTTTTCATCTAGCACACAAATACTTGACAATATGACCTTTTCCACTCATTTGAATAAATGAAAATATGAATTGAATGAATTTCTGTGCATTGCAATATGTACTCATATATGTTACCAAATATTGCTCAACAATAAAGTAGAAATAAAAAGGAAAAACTTTTATTTAACGGATATACCGTGAAATAATTTTATCATATTTGTTTTACAGTATCCCTAAACACATAATAAGAGATAATAAGAAAACTGAAACAAGAAAAATGCCATTCTGCTGGGGAATTTGAATCCAATTCTAAAAATTGACATTTCTGTTTTTCAAGTGACACTTTTCATTTCCTGTTATTCATTGCTCTGTTTTCTGTATCTTTGCCATGAATGACCCGATTAATTATACAATAATTCTTTGCTTTCCGTTTGATTTGCAGAAATATTCTTTGCTTAAAGAGCTTAACACTTTTTATGACTTCAATCCTTATTTAGATAAGCGAAGCCTGTTTTGCCTTGCGGCTGCTGGAGTATTGAGCTGTGTGAACCATGTTTAGTAGGTCAACATGAACGTTAAACTGCTCTAATTACTGAAGCAATCCCAGCAGTTTGTATGCACTGTGCAGCTAGAGCAAATGCCTGTAATGACTGTATTTATAGGCTCGCTCTTCATTCTACTATCAGTAAAATAATATAATATAATATGTAAGTGGTAAGCATAATTGTGTAAACAGCTGTGAGAGATATCCTTAAACCATAGATTGTAAGCTTGCGACCAGGGCTATATTAGCTCTTCGTCTATATTACCCAGTATTGTTTATTACTATGTTAGTGCCCAATTATAAAGCGCTACGGAATTTGCTGGTTGTCCCTTTCTGACATCAAAGATAATAGTAGCTTACACTATAGTCTTCATTTTAAGACATACCTTATCCATAGTTCCCAAATTTTTGGGAGTTCTCCTGGACTCCCAGGAGAGCAGGGCAAGCTCCCTCAACCAGTTCTTTTTGCTGGTGAAGTAGGTGGGGCGGGGCTTAACACGGCATCCTGGCCCCACCCCCTGCTGTGATAGGCCAATCTTGTCAAAGATTAGCAGGGGCGGGGCCTAACAACGTGATTCACGTGACCACTACTTCTCTCTTTCATTTCTCTCTTTTTTAAATAAAATTTACCTGAGTCGGATTTTAGGGAGATATCACACAAGAACTTTTCACCCAACAGTTAAACCGCTAGGAAGAGATTCTCTTAAATATTTCAGTGGCTTTTCCTGTTGGCAGAAAACAACATTTCTTGAAAAGTTCTATATAGTTTTCAAGGAGTTTTTCAGAAGCTGTTTAATTGATAGTGTTATAGAATGATTAAAATTAATTAAAAAAAAAAAAAAGGAAAATAGCCAGTACTCGCCCAACGTTTCAAGTTGATTGGTTTCGCTATGGTTCGGAGGATCGCATGAACTTTCAACTATGCATCTTCGTGCTTTCTTCTCTTGTTTACCGGCACAAAGTAACAACTTATTTTATTCATTTCTGAAATGATTTCACCAATATCACGTAGATGGTTTCACCTACGCTCGGTCACATGTACTAGTACAACGTGTAACTTCCTTTCCTGAATTGTTTATATGAATAAATTATACATCAATAAAAAATGGTGCCGATACTGCTTACCATTATATACTCAGAATGAGGTAGACGAAAACATAATGTAATACAATGGTAATTAAAATGCAATTATGTTTAATATTTTTATCATAAAGCTACTGCTTATATTTCACAGTTGGAGTAATTCTCCTCTGACTGTGAAATGTAAGAATAATATTAGCCACCTCAGGGTTCTGTGCCCTATATAAAAGCACATTCATGCTTATATGGGTGGGATACTATAAAACGATGCTGGTAATTCCGACACCTGTCATGCCTCCCTCCCTCGCACAGTAAGACTTTCCTCTAGTCTTCAAACCTTCAAGCGTTCACTGAAAACCCACCTCTTCAGACAAGGTTATGATATTCCTCAACCATCATCTTAATTTCCCTAGATTACCCTATTGCCATCCTCTACATGCTAACGCAAGACAACAACCTTCTGACCAACATTGCAACACACACAGCCCACTCAGTACTTTTACCTTTGCGTTCTAGCTGGTCCATTGTGCAATATGATGTAGCACATGCCCTTGAATTTCTAACTCCCATTGTCCCATAGATTGTAAGCTTGCGAGCAGGGTTCTCTTACCTCTCTGTCTGTATGTATTACCCAGTATTGTCTTATTAATGTTTGTTCCCAATTGTAAAGCGCTACGGAATTTGCTGGCGCTATATAAATAAATGTTGATGATGATGATGATGATGCCTCCAAGAAAACCCGAAAGTTTAGAAAATCGACTTGAAAATAATTAGACTTACCTTGAAGACGGTGCTGGAGATCCCCAAAGACAGCAGCATAATGACAGGAAGACTTTCCGATTGGAGAACTGACCGCCTCTGCTGCCTGACGTCATTGCGACGTGTGTCAATTAAAATTTAAAGCGGCAATGTTCGGTTAAGTGTTTAACCACTTAACTTTAGGCAATCCCACATTGCCACTTTAAATTTTGATTGACACACCTCGTGATGATGTCAGGCAGCAGAGGCGGTCAGTTCTCTAATCGGAAAGTCTTCCTGTCATTATGCTGCTGTCTTTGGGGATCTCCAGCACCGTCTTCAAGGTAAGTCTAATTATATTCAAGTCGATTTTCTATTCTTCCAGGTTTTTTTGGAGGCATGACAGGTGTCGGAATGGTGGTAATCGTAAAAGCGATTACCACCGGCGTATATATGTCACGAAAATCCTCAATAACGTCTAATGTCCTTATATTTAATAGTACTATGTGCATTATTTCATTTATATTGTAAAGCAATACAAAGTGGCTCTCTCCCCATGAATGTATATTATTCAATGACATCTCACAATCTAAGCATCATTCTGCCCTTTAGTTCCATGTCATATAAATCCTTTGTCTCTTCAGTGCCGGTAGATAATGATCGAGAATAACGTACCAACAATTTCTCTGTTTTTTACTCACAAACATATAGACAAATCCACCTATCTGATTGCTTTTGCGAAACAGCCTAATAATTGTACCTGGCATGGCCTCATGGGATATTCCTTGTTCTGATTGGCCCATTTCACCATACATGTTACGATCCAAAGTTATCTGTACAAATGTAGTTTAATAGGGAGCTGAAACTTTTACATGTGTACTTCTGACTTATAGTAATCATTTAAATAATGTTGAATCTATTTTTCTCCTGGAAGTAACACATTTTCAAATCGTGTTTTCCCTTCTGTGTTTCAGCATTTCCGGGAACACTTAGATAAACTTTCGGCAAAAGGGATCGGAATGTTGGACATAGCATTGAACGAAGCGTTTGATTTGCTGAATGAGGTTAGTATTATACCTATAGGGCTTTTGAGCTATACTACAAAATGCCCATATTGTATTTCTATTTACTAATAATATATAACACAATGTGACAATATTTGTCAGCCACTGAGGAGTATGGAGGCCATCTAAAGAAACAAAGGTCTGACATCTTTCCAGTAACTTGATGTTTCCCCATGAGCACGGGATTACGCTACACTCATCTATTCCAGCGGAGGAGGTGTGATGACAATTTTAATTTGTCAGCCAGATGAGGAATATGACCTTGATGATGTTAGCTCCATCTGTAACGCAGCGCCGTGCCCTATGCCAAGCATATGATATATGAGGTTAATTGGCTTCTAAATAATATGGACTCTGGTGTGTGTACTTGCTTGTGTGTTAGGGCATTTAAACTGTTATGTTTGAACAGATGTGAATAAGAAAAATTCTCTGTACAGCGCTACGTAATATGGTGGAGCTATATAAATAAACAATAGTAATGGGATAGTGCACTCTCTACTGTAAATAATAAGGATTTTAGAAGTCACAGAGGAACTCTGTGACTATATGAGCACAAGGCTGTATACATAATGCTTTTATACATGTACTGAAACCTAAGATGACTTCTAATATCCATAACAATTTACTGTAGTCCACAAGTTTACCCAGTGAACATTGAAGTGATAATATCACTGTTCACTGTTGATACAGATATTATTTACAGGAGCTTATATCTATATTAACATCACTTGAGTACTATATGGGTATATATCACACAGTTGTCAGCATAGACCACATAGTCCCTCAGTATATATATTATCAGACCTGCTAAGGATATTTTTAGTCACAGTCCATGTTACAATAAAAAAGGTTAGTACATGGGTTGTATAAGGTGGTAATTAGGTTAAGATGCTGCATAGAAAAACCTTTTGTCTATAATTTTATATAACACAATGTCAATGGTTCTTGTGTATCCTGGTGTTTATACTTATTTTATAAATACACAATATGTGGTACTAAACACAATGCATACACAAAGAAATTACGAGACATAGGCTGACCTCAGAACAAGTCCAAGGCATGGGGTAGCTGTCAGCAGCGAAAGTTGGCAAATCTTACCATTGCTGGAGGGTTGTCACCTGTGATAGAGGTTCTATCGCCGGCGGTAACCGTTTGTTAAAGCGGGCAAAGCGAAGAAAGAAGGCTCTATCTTTAGTGAAAATACCCAGTTTTACTGGCAATAAGACTTTACCCCCCTTTTATAAATATGCCTCATCGTTATAGCCCCTGTTATGCCCTGTTATGCCCTTGTTATGCCCCGTACAGTATTTTTATTGTTTCCAAGTGAAATATTCCTTCCCAACTCTGACCGCATGTAGCCTTATTATCTATAGATAATTATCTAAGGGTGTATTTGTCCATTAGTTCAAATATTCAATTTACCGGAGACCCCAATGTGAATCCAATCTGACCTCCGTGTGACATTGGCAGATTTACTTTGTATGGTTTTTCTGCCTCTCACCGTATATTAGGAAATTAAAAGTATGTCTTAGGGAAATCTGTGTTCTATAATGATGGTAACAGCAAGAAAAGCCATTAATATTTATCACTGGCTTTATTGGAGGGATTACAGATTGCTGGAATCTCCCCAGGGCAGAAAATATTATCCAAAAAACACTATAAAAGTAAAAAAATAAAAATAAAAATCAGTAAAACGCACGACTGCCAGGTGAGCATAATATACACGTTCTAACTGTGTCTATTGTACAAGGTATTCTATAGCCTACAGTAGTACAACATTCATATATATTATATGTATACTATAAGTATGCTATGGCATTTAACAAATATGGTGGAATGATAACCATAACAATGATTCGTTAGTGCATTCCTATTATGGTATACATATCTTTTAAAATCCCCATCCAAAATACTGCATATCTGTTACACTTTACAAAAGATGGTCAATACATTGAGCCTGATTCATTAAGGAAAGTAATGCAAAAAAATTAATAAGTTTTCTTCTGAACAAAACAATTTTACAATGCAAGGGGTGCAAATTAGTTTACTATTTTGCACATAAGGAAAATACTGGCTGTTTTTTCATGTAGCACACAAATACTTGATAGCTTTATTTTTACAGTGAAAATTAGGGGCGTATTCAATTGTCAGCGTTAACGCTGCAAAACGAGCGCTCGAAAAATATTACCGTTTATACGGTAATTACTCGCTCAATTTCAGCTCGCAGCTCCCTGAGCAGCGAGCTGAAATTGAGCGAGTAAATTACCGTATGAACGGTAATTACGCGCAAAATTACCGTATAAACGGTAATATTTTTCGAGCGCTCGTTTTGCAGTGTTAACGCTGACAATTGAATACGCCCCTTAAAGTTGATCTAGGACAGACCCTAACCCAACTATTTGTCCCACATTTTAAATTTGCCTACCCCCTCCACTGCAACATGGTTTTGCCCAGGTGCAAAGTTGCTCCTTTTTTTTTACTTTACTTTCCTTAATGAATCAGGACCATTACTACCATCTTATATTCCAGTCCAGACTTTCTAAAGTCACTGGTAAACAATAATATAATAATTCCATATAACATGAATTGATAGGATAGCTCTTTATATTCAGAACTATGATGGCAGATCATTGTAGATATCTTAAAACCCTATTGTGTATTTTACATGATATAATTAAAAACTATTTCCACAACCATTCTTACATGTTGTTATTGTGCAGGGCTGTCATTGTACCCATCAGATGTCACAGTAATAAACACAGATTTTTGAAAAGCAGCTTCTAATGCCGTTAATCAACAATTAAGTTTGGACGAATGCCACCTCAGTAATTATCCCTTCTTTTCAGCGGTAATATTTCAGCTCCTGTTGGTTGACACTAATATATTCCAGGACTTCTATAAATATATAGATTTTCCATCTGGAATGTATTCAGTATTTTTTAGACAATCCACTGACACAAACCTGTTCAGTGAAATTCAAGTTCGGTATTATGGGGATAAAAAGACAATAGTTTTTATGGGATTTCTTTTGTGAGACTAGAGCCTATCTGTGATTAGTTTTTTCATCTTAGCCAATCAGATGAAATTCACTGACATTTTCAAAAATCGATAATTACAAACACTCTAGGGGCTAGATTTACTAAACTGCGGGTTTCGAAAAGTGGAGATGTTGCCTATAGCAACCAATCAGAATCTTGCTTTCATTTATTTAGTACATTCTGCAAAATGACAGCTAGTATCTGATTGGTTGCTATAGACAACATCTCCACTTTTTCAAACCCGCAGTTCAGTAAATATACCCCTTAGTGTCAGGATCCTTGGAATTAGTGCAAATAGCTGAATTTTGTAAAACATCTGTTTTTGTACAGTTGAGTACACAAAAAAACATCTTGTCAGTGATATTGAAGTAGATGGATTGAAATTCACCTGTTGTGCTACAGAAATATTCCAGGCAAATGTGTGTAGTTTCTTGAACAATGTAGAGTCTTTGTAGCTTAGTCTAAGTTTCCCTAGGATGAAGGAAGGGTTTTTATTCTCCGTAGCTGCTACGCTGTGAGGTTCAGAGGAAGGACAGGTACTTTCACTGTCATCATAGCATCTAGCTGGGCGGAGGGGGGCTATGAAATGAATATTCTGAGGAACAGCGAGACAGTCCCTTTCTCAAAACACTATAACATATCAAAATATTTTCATTGGCTTTAGTTCAACCTTAGAGACTGTTCAATATACCGTACGTAGTTTGTACATAGAAATTAACAGAATTAAAAGTCTCAATAAACAAACCCTACTTTTGCAAGTCTTTATATGGCATAACGCATTTGGTCCAGTAGAATACCCACATGCAGACACATGACATAGTGAAGACTGCCAATTTGTGGTTTGCATAATGTTCAGCCGACCTATAGCTAGGAACTGGTGACATTACTGATATATATGATACCTTTGTCTCATGACTCCACTGTGTAACTGGCTTTTAGTAAAACAAAAGGCTTCAATCTCATGAATATTGGTTCAGCTCACAAAATGGCTGCCCCCTACTGTGTTTAGGTGACAAGTTGCTAAAAACATTCTTAATGGAGTGATGATAATGGACTGTTAAGCGATAGCTGGTGACACCCTAATTGGCACAAGATTGCTAAAACTCACAGGATTATTTTATCTCTTTTCAGTTTAATCACACGGGAGAAGGAAGTATCTGCAGTCAAGCAATAATGCTAATTGCTGATGGGGCTGTCGACACCTATGATACCATATTTGCCAAGTACAACTGGCCTGACAGAAAAGTGAGTTGAGCGGGTTATTCATTATGGTGGGCACAGGTGGTTGGGTTCCCAATGATGGGGTAATACATGCCATTAAATGACGGCAATTAGTTAAAGATATACTAATGCTAAAACGTATGATGTCTTATATAACTATGTGGGAAAGATATACAATATTGAATAATATTAAAAGCTTTATACATGTAATAAGTGACTAAATGAATGCAGGAAGGATGTTTTAATGTTAGTTTTCCTGTCAAAGTATTCAGTGTATGTTATACGCTCTATTGGTGGAGAAGAATGATGATGCACTACTAGTGAGAGGGGCGTGTCTTGCAGAAATAAGACTTGTAGCACATACTTCCAGCAGTCTACTGCGTTACTTAGTCTTAAAGTGGAAGTAAAGAGCGGACCTGCCAAAGAAACTGTTCATATAATTAACTACATGTAACACCCCCTTGTGTATTAAGCGTTGTGAGGGTATATATATATATTGAACCACGCAGATGCTTCTCACCTTGGTACTCGGTTTTCAGTGCCTCCACCCGAATCTCTGCTTTCTCTTCTGGGGGGTGTTCAAAAGATACACCAGGGGGAGATTCGGGAAACCCCCTGCCCAGTATTAACACTCTGTGACAAAATGTGTGCTGCAAAAGCCAGCCAGGCACATTTATTTAAATGGAAATCCTAAATGCAGCTTTGTAATTTTATAGAAAAATATACTTTGGTATAATTTGAAATAATAGTGCAAACAATACAATACAGTAATAAAACAGTGTGGATGAAAGTGGCGCACCACTTCTTACTATGCACACCAAGCTAACACAAAAACTCGCAATAAATCAATAACAGCATACAATATAATATAATATATAACAATATAACCATTAACTGTCACAGCTTTATACACATGAAAAAATATATCAGATATCTTACTTGCTCCTGATACTGTGAATATCTCGCAGGGTGAATTTATATATTTTCCCTTATAGCCCTACAATGTACTGCCAAACACACACAGCAGTATTCAAACACACCACACAAATAGAGCAGTGCACTGCAAGTTGGGGCCCTTCTGTATGTATGCAGCATGGCATGGAAACATCATGTGTCCAGTTTGCAGATTTTGGAGGTCTTTAAATCACTTGCAGTGAGGTACAGCAGTCACAGTATGCAGACCCTCCTCTAGCAACAACTGTAAAATCCTTTCTAATTTGTATCCTGGGACTTGTAGTTCCACAAGTGCTGATTAGACACACACTTGGTGCATATTTACCTGCCCACCCATCTATCCCTAACTCTTCAGCCCTTGTGGCCAGATATAGTCCAAACCCCACTTGAACAACAACAGATAGATAAAAATAACCAGTAACTTATCTGCACCAGTGTGTCACAGGTCTGAACTTGATTATCTCCAAAATGGCTGACTTGTAAAATGTCCTTCTTCAGAGATGCATGCAAACCTCCTCCTACAGCTTCAAACTGTGGCTTCCAGCAGGTTCTGTTCAGAACTGCACCGAGCTTTGATATCTCTGCAGACTGCTCTCTCTGCTCAGATCACTCATCCAGTGCCCTTCTGCCTAGGGTCACCTATCTGACTTGGTCACACAGCTCAGTCTCTCCCAGGATGCTCCTCTCTCCCTCTCTCTCTCCGCCCTCTGGTTTCTCAGTCTTCTTAGGCTCCGCCCCCTCTTCATAACAGCTTTCTGGGAGATGTAGTTCCTTCTCCTTGACTGGTAAATAGCTATATGCATCTCTTTTCTTACTGATGCAATTGTGATTATTAGCCCCTGGGTGCTCAAGTCCAACTGCAGCATCCCCAGGGGTTACACACTCCCCCTGTGGGGCAAGTCCACAATGAACAAATGATGAGGCTTGTCCCACATCCTGCAAATTTAAAGGGGTTAAGACATCCTGTCTAAATACATTTTCACATCCATACACAACAGGCCCTGGCATAACAGATATGGGAGTCAGATATGGCCACTGATAGACCCAGCTAGGATGAATCACCTTAGGAATCTCAGTCATATGACCTAGACTATCATAAGTCAACATCATTGGGGCTCTAGGGGTCCTTTTAGGCCGACCCTGGACTGGTGGGTTCCCTTCCTCTCCCCCCAACACCCTGTTGGGGCGTTCAGTGCATCCTCCATCTGGATCAACGATGTCCCCATCCATGTCAACTTCCTGGTTAGAGCCTTCCTCTACTGAACACTGAGAATCCAACCGTCCAGCTACTCTTGGGTTGACACTTTCATCTGAAATGGCAGGCATAGTTCTCCTTTCTTCTACTTGTGGAGGTCTTACAGCGGCCCCCTCGGTAGACCTAGTGAGCCTTCTGATATCTTGTCCCCAATCTATTTCTCCCAATTTACCTGGAGCATCATACCCCCAATCATCTCCATCATCTTCTTCTGTGGTCGGTTCTCTGATTCGCCGTGATCTTCTGGGTGTGGACACTTTTGGCTCATCTGTTTCAGGCTCCTCCCAAAACCGGACACCATCTCTGATGGGAAGCAAATGTTGTCGATGGTATGTCTTTATAGGGCCTGTTAGCCCCTCGGGCCTAATTCGATAGGCTGGGATGTCTGGCAATTTTGCAACCACAACATGAGGATCCTTTCGCCAACGATTGGCTAACTTGTGTTTCCCCGGGAGGCCCAAGTGTCTAAGTAAAACCCTGTCACCTGGCTCCAGAATATGCTCCTTGACCTGTAGATCATAACGACCCTTGTTTCGTTGTCCAGCTTTTGATGCAGCTGCTTCCGCTAGTCTGTAGGCCTCCTTTAGTTCTTGTTTCAGCTGCTCCACATATTTCAAATGGGGCTTTTCTTGGGGATCAGCAGTGTCCATTCCAAAACAGATATCGATTGGTAATCTAGCCTCCCTTCCAAACATTAAGAGATATGGGGAGTACCCCGTGGACTCGTTTTTCGTGCAATTGTAGGCGTGGACCAAATGGCTGATGTGCCTACTCCAATGTGCCTTTTTTTTAGTGTCCAAAGTGCCCATCATGCTGAGAAGGGTCCGATTAAATCTCTCCGGCTGCGGATCTCCTTGGGGATGGAAAGGAGTAGTCCTGGACTTCTTTATCCCGCAGACCTCGCACAGTTCTTTTATTAGCTTGCTCTCAAAATCCCGACCCTGATCTGAATGAATGCGGGCAGGCAGTCCATAGTGGACAAAGAACTTTTCCCATAGGATTTTTGCCACGGTCACAGCTCTCTGGTCTTTTGTCTGGTAGGCTTGAGCATAACGGGTGTAATGATCTGTCACCACTAGAATATTACACTTGTTGCTTTCATCCGGTTCCACTGATAGAAAGTCAATACAGACTAACTCTAAAGGCCCATTGCTGGATATATTCTTTAAGGGGGCAGCCTTTTCTGGGAGGGATTTTCGAAGTATGCATGTCCCACAAGATTTACAATAACTCTCAATGTCTATCTCCATTTTCGGCCAGTAGAATCTATCTGAAATTAAACTCATGGTCTTCTCTATTCCCAGGTGGCCGTGTTTATCATGCAACGCACGGAGAACCATGGGACGGTGCTTCTTTGGCAATACTAGCTGTTTCCTCTCTCTGCCATCTTTGCGGCTGGTTTCTCTATACAGTAGCCCCTGCTTCACCACCAATGACTCTCTCTGTCTGCTTAGCAAAATAGCTTCCTCCGTTTTCAAACTACTCGGGTGGATTCTTTGTCTGTGTTTAACAGACCACCTAACTGCTGCTATAGAGGAGTCATTCTGCTGATCTTCTTTGACTTGGCTTGAACTCAACTTCTGAAGATCACTGAGCTCCATTTGACTCAGCCAGCAATATTGTCTTGGTAGTGCATCTGTCGTTGCCCCTAGAGCTGTTAAGCATTCTTTGACTGGAGGCACGACCACACGTCCCTCGTGACACATCCCCTTCACCTCTGGAGCTGGCAACTCTATCCATTCTTCTTCCTGAGATTCCACAAACCTTCCCGGTAATCTTGACAAAGCATCGGCATCTACATTTCTTCTCCCAGGCCTGTACTTTATTGTGAAATTGTAAATGGCCAGCGCCGCCAACCATCTGTGCCCAGTTGCATCTAGCTTTGCTGTGGTCTGCACATATGTGAGGGGATTGTTGTCTGTATGCACTTCGAATGGTACTCCATACAAGTAGTCGTGAAGTTTGTCAACAACTGCCCACTTAAGGGCCAGGAACTCCAACTTATGCACCGGGTAGTTCCGTTCACTGGGTGAGAGACCTCGACTGATGTAATAGACTGGTCTTAACCTTCCTTCTTGCACTTGGTATAGCACTCCCCCAAGTCCCTCAAAGGAGGCATCTACATGCAGAATGTATGGTAACTCTGGATCGGCATATGCCAGAACAGGCGCTTGAATCAGGCAGGTTTTCAATCCTTCAAAAGCTTGTTCGCAAGCCTCACTCCACCTTTCCCCGAACGCATCATTTACCCGGAACAATGGTTTCTCTTTCCGATGGGAACCTCTTGGAGCAGGATAACCTCGAGTTAGATCTGTAAGAGGCTTGACAAGTTTACTGTAGTTTGGGACAAACCTTCTGTAATAGCCACAGAACCCCAAAAAAGACCTTAATTCCTTCAGTATTGTTGGTCGAGGCCATTCTTTCACCGCTTCTATCTTCGCTGAATCTGTAGAAATTCCTTCCCGATCCACAACATATCCCACATACTTGACCTGGGTTTTACAGAAGCTACACTTGTCAAGGGACAACTTCAACCCTTTCTTTATTAAGCGATCCAATACCTTGAGGAGTCTTTCGTTGTGCTCATTCAATGTTTGGCCAAATACTATCAAATCATCCAAGTATACCAGCACTTCCCTGAAATTCATGTCACCCACAACATCATCCATGCATCGTTGGAAAGTGGCTGGAGCCCCTGATAATCCTTGTGGCAATCTTTTGAACTGAAAGAATCCAACCGGGCAGATGAAGGCGGTTTTCTCAGCATCCTTCTGACTCATCAATATCTGATAGTACCCGCTGCGTAGATCTAGCACAGAAAACCACTTGCTTCCCTGAAGACAATCAAGGGCTTCGTCTATCCTAGGGACAGTGTACTGATCAGGAATCGTGCGCTTGTTTAATGTCCGGTAGTCCACGCACATCCGTATTTTTCCCGTCTTCTTTCTAGCCACCACAATAGGAGAAGCATAGGGACTCTCAGATCTCTCAATCACATCATTCTCTAGCATCTCCCTTAAATGTTCCCGAATATCATCCAAATCAGCAGGGGCTAGGCGTCTTGACCGTTCTCGGAAAGGTCTGTCGTCCGTTAGCCTTATGTGGTGCTCCACTCCTGTCGCTAGACCTAAATCCCAGTCCCCCGAAGAGAAGGCAGCCTCTCTTTGTAGCATTTGCATAACTAACCAGTGTCGGTCTTCTTGACTAGCATCACTACCATTAAAGCATTGATCAAAACTTCCTATTTGTAATGTGGTTTCTTTCTGAGATTTTTTTTCCTCTTTCTTCTTATAAGCAGCAAGGCACATAGGATGAATCTTAAGTGTTTTACTATAACTTGCTCCTCCCACCTCTTGGCACCAGTTGGCCAGTATCTCGAACAAATGGGAGTTAGTTCCAATAATCACTGAGACATCTCGAGGTTCTCCTTCGGCCTCAGGACAGACAAGTGCAAGCACGTTCACCTCTTCTTCTATTCCAGCTACTTCCCGTGGGAACTTCAAAGGTACAGTGATGTACCCAAGGTAGGGATAATTCTTGTCACTCAGACCCCAGATGGTCAGTCCACACAATGGCTTTATGGGCAAGTCAGATAGATTATCTCGGTACCACTTCTCGAACACAATGGACACCTGTGAACCACTATCTAGCAAGGCCATACAAGGTCTCCCATTTAGACATGCCGGCACGTGAGGAGAGGGTCCCAGCAATCCTTTGGGCAAAAGACCCCATTCCAGGTGAGAGTTCCCCACAGTGTTAATGTCAGCTTTCTTTAGAGGGCCAGTGTGGGGGTTCCTGGTCCTCCCTTTCAGTTTTCCGAAAGCTTCCTATCCCGGTGGGATGGTGAGGGTGACCACCTTCCTCCCTTCCTCTGAGGACATTGTCTAGCGAGATGCCCAACTTCTCCACAAGTGAAACAATTGTTCTGTTTCCAAGTAGTGTTAGCTTCGAGAACTTGCCGGGGGTGGATGTTCGGGTGCAGTTGCTCGGTAGTGTGGTATTTCAGCATCTGTGCTTGAATCTGCTTCTGCATCTCCAACAACTGAGCAATCTGCTCACCTTGTTTCTCCACAATCTTCATTAACTCAGTGCTGGGAAGGTCAGCCTCGGGCTTTGACTGTACGACCTTGACTTTCTTGGTCACCCTCTCTCGGGATTTAACTATAGCTTCCTCTTGTTTAACATCTTGTATCAACTGAAGAAAAGTAGGTGATGGTTGTCCCAGTTGAGCATTTCTTATCTTCATCGCTACTGGGTCATGGGACAGAGCACCCCGTAACAACTGTTGCATACGCCTGTCGTCTACTTCTGCTAGGGGTATTCCTTTCTTTGACACAATAAGGTGGATCAGCTTGTCCAGCCGATAGATATAATTGGACAATGTCTCCCCTGACTCCTGATAGGTGTGGCGTAGCTGATAGAGCAGATCTGTTGCATCCTCTGCCATTCCATATTCCTGATCTAGAGTCGCTAAGTAGTGTCGTGCAGTGGCTTGGGGGTCACTTCTCCGTACAGCTTGGATTAGTTCTCCAGCGGGACCTCGCAGACTTTCAACGATCCGCTGTCTCTTATAGGGTTCGGAGCAATGCCATTCCTCCAGGTATTGGGAAGCCATCTCTTTCCATGCCTCGTAAGTTTCTTCCCCAGTAGGGACTGGTTTTATTCCTGAGAAGAGCCGGAGCCTTCTGTAGCCCCCTTCATGCTGTGACTTTCCTAACTGGTCTACCAGTTTCTGTACAGCAGTGAGGAACAGTTCGCTTTGATCCTCATCAGTTTTCCTAGTACTGGAGGGTGACTGAGAATTCTCTTCCCTGGCCTGAGGGAATACTTGTCGGTTAATATCTCCATCTGGAAGTTCAGCATTAAGAGGTGCTGCGACTAGCTGTTTTGGCTTTAACGGTATCACAATATGCCATTGTTGTTTTTGTGGCCCAGAAACGAGGGAGGGAAGAAAATCTTTATCCAATTCTGCTTGCGTCTCACAGAGGATCAGACTGGTCTTATGCTGATCTCTACCTTTCCATCCAAGGATTTTAGGATGTTCTACCCCATAAATCCTGTGGAGCACATGCAGGACTTCCTCATCTGTCACTCCCTGAGAGTCACCATAGATCCCTAAACATCGAGTTGGGGCCACAGTCTGTTGTTCACACCACAGAAACACTTCTTCTCTTATACTATCCATGACGTCTGTGCTGATGGGTTTCACTGAGTGTGTCTTCAGTATCTCAGCAGTGCCTCCACTGTAACACCCCCTTGTGTATTAAGCGTTGTGAGGGTATATATATATATTGAACCACGCAGATGCTTCTCACCTTGGTACTCGGTTTTCAGTGCCTCCACCCGAATCTCTGCTTTCTCTTCTGGGGGGTGTTCAAAAGATACACCAGGGGGAGATTCGGGAAACCCCCTGCCCAGTATTAACACTCTGTGACAAAATGTGTGCTGCAAAAGCCAGCCAGGCACATTTATTTAAATGGAAATCCTAAATGCAGCTTTGTAATTTTATAGAAAAATATACTTTGGTATAATTTGAAATAATAGTGCAAACAATACAATACAGTAATAAAACAGTGTGGATGAAAGTGGCGCACCACTTCTTACTATGCACACCAAGCTAACACAAAAACTCGCAATAAATCAATAACAGCATACAATATAATATAATATATAACAATATAACCATTAACTGTCACAGCTTTATACACATGAAAAAATATATCAGATATCTTACTTGCTCCTGATACTGTGAATATCTCGCAGGGTGAATTTATATATTTTCCCTTATAGCCCTACAATGTACTGCCAAACACACACAGCAGTATTCAAACACACCACACAAATAGAGCAGTGCACTGCAAGTTGGGGCCCTTCTGTATGTATGCAGCATGGCATGGAAACATCATGTGTCCAGTTTGCAGATTTTGGAGGTCTTTAAATCACTTGCAGTGAGGTACAGCAGTCACAGTATGCAGACCCTCCTCTAGCAACAACTGTAAAATCCTTTCTAATTTGTATCCTGGGACTTGTAGTTCCACAAGTGCTGATTAGACACACACTTGGTGCATATTTACCTGCCCACCCATCTATCCCTAACTCTTCAGCTCTTGTGGCCAGATATAGTCCAAACCCCACTTGAACAACAACAGATAGATAAAAATAACCAGTAACTTATCTGCACCAGTGTGTCACAGGTCTGAACTTGATTATCTCCAAAATGGCTGACTTGTAAAATGTCCTTCTTCAGAGATGCATGCAAACCTCCTCCTACAGCTTCAAACTGTGGCTTCCAGCAGGTTCTGTTCAGAACTGCACCGAGCTTTGATATCTCTGCAGACTGCTCTCTCTGCTCAGATCACTCATCCAGTGCCCTTCTGCCTAGGGTCACCTATCTGACTTGGTCACACAGCTCAGTCTCTCCCAGGATGCTCCTCTCTCCCTCTCTCTCTCCGCCCTCTGGTTTCTCAGTCTTCTTAGGCTCCGCCCCCTCTTCATAACAGCTTTCTGGGAGATGTAGTTCCTTCTCCTTGACTGGTAAATAGCTATATGCATCTCTTTTCTTACTGATGCAATTGTGATTATTAGCCCCTGGGTGCTCAAGTCCAACTGCAGCATCCCCAGGGGTTACATACATATAGTGAACATTATACATTGTGGTGGCCAACATGGGCTGATCATGGGGCGCAGTCCAAATGTCATGGAACTCGATCGCTTTCCAACTTAGCCGCACACGGTCAGAGCCATGTTGTCATCACACCTCTTCTGTATTATGATTGATTGTCCCAGGGGTTATGTTAAGCATGATTGCTGGTACAGCCTATGGAACATGGCATGGTAACACTGCCTGACTGTTTTTGGTTACTGTGGATGAGGATATCTTTACAATGGAGGTGCTTACAGAGGAGAGGTAGGAGATATATCTTATCTTCAGAAGTATAAATAATTGCTACGTACATTCAATTTGCAAAAAAAAATCTTAATTAGTTGTGCCAATGAATCGCTTAAAATTTTATGCGGATGATCCTATAATTCTAAAGATCAGTAGCCAGTAAATATAGAATAATGTCTTGTGTCAGGGGTGAATGGATTTTTATGTAAATATAATTATGCCTTATTTTCCAGCCGTTGGCCATTGTTTCTGCCATTTCCTTGTAATGTTTGAGACATGAATCCCAGTGTTTGAGTGATGCAACTGTTGAGACTTTTGAAGTTGTAGACAGGTCAATGAAATCATCCTCCACACTGGGAGGGAGGAACAACTCCGGATTACATTGTGTGTGAAGCATGATTAAAGAACATCACAAGCAGTGAAAGGGATAATTGGTGTAAGATGACAAAATGCAGTCAAACAATTGTCTGTGATCTTTATTTTTACAAAAAAAAAACACAAAGAGAAAAGCAAATCATTTCCTATCTTGGGAGTTGAGAAAATATGGTCTGGGGTTTAGTGTTTCTGAGTAAAAAAATGTACTCTTAAAAAAGAAAAAGAAGAAAACATTATATAATAATTATAATTTACTGGATGTCAATCAGCCACACCTCCTTGTGCTACTATACTGTATACTTAGGACAACTATTCAAACTATTTCAACTCATTTAAATTGATTCACTTAGTGGTGGAATATAAGGAGGTCACATGGTACAGCAGACCATGAGCTGAGTGGACCATTAAGCTGAGATCACTTCTTTTTTAAGGATCTTTATCATAGCACCCCATTCCTATCGTAGCACCCCATTCTTATAGTAGCATCCCATTCCTATCGTAGCACCTCCTTTTTATTGTAGTACCACATTCCAATCAGATCACCCCAGTCTTCTCATAGCACACCACTCTTACCGTAGTACCCCATTCCTATTGTAGCACACCATTCCTGTCATAGCACCCCATTCTTATTGTAGCACCCCCTTTTTATTGTTGTACCCCATTGCAATCATAGCACTCCATTCTTATCGTAGCACTCCATTCCTATCATAACTTCCCATTCCAATGATAGCACCCCATTCCTATCATAGCACCCCATTCTTATTGTAGCACCCCATTCCTATCATAGCACCCCATTCCTATCATATCACCCCATTCCTATCACAACACCCCATTCCTATCGTAACACTCCACTCTAGTTATGGCAGTCGCCAAAAATCCAAACCTTTCTACTAACAAATAAATTACTTGACACTTTTAATGTGTGTTTTTAATACAAGTATTTAATAACATTCATATCAGTCCCAGCCCCATTGGAGTTTACAGTCTAAATTCCATATCATACACAAACACATGTTTTTGAAGTGTGGGAGAAAGCCGGAGCACCCAGGGGAAACCAACACAAACACAAGGAGAATATACAAAGTCCAGACAGATAAGGCCCTGGTCAGAATCACACCAATTGCCCAGGCATGGTGAACCAGCAATGCTAATGCTAGTGTTACTGTGCTGTCCAAAAACTACAAGTATTTTTCAGGTATATTTTAATAAAAAAAACACTACCATCTCCTACTCCACAACCTTCATGCCATTGGCTTTTCTGACACCATCCTTTCGTAATTCACATCTACCTCTGTTTCTACCTCTTGTTCCTCCCCCACCCCCCAGCCATCCTTACTGTACTAGTCCCACAGGCTTCTGTCCTTGGCCATCAGCTCTTTTCTCTCTACACCTCCCCTCTGGGTGAACTCATCAGTTCTTCCGGCCTTCAGTACCACCTCTATGCTAATGATACTCAACTCTACCTTTCATCTCCTGATATCTCCCCTTCCCTCCTCTCTCGGGTGTTTAAGTGCCTCTCCGCCATCTCCTACTGCATGTCCTTATACTTTACGAAACTTAACATGGCCAAAACTGAACTCATTGTCTTCCTTTCATCAAGAGCCTCCTCCCATCCTGACCTCTCTATCACTGATGGCAACACCACTATATCTGTTCCCCAACTCCACTACCTGGGTGTCATTCTTGGCCCCTCCCTATCCTTTGCCCCTCACTTTCTATCTCTTGCCCAGTTCCAGCCCTGCAACATTTCCTGTATTAGACACTTTCTCTTCTAGAATGCCACCAAAACTCTTATCCACTCACTGATCAGTTATCGTCTTGATTTCTGCAACCTTCTCCTTACTGGCTTCCCACTCTCCCATCTTGCTCACTTCGATCTATAAATGCTACAGCTAGAATTATCAACCTCTCTTGCTGCTCCATATCTACCTCTCCTCTCTGCCAAACTTTAAACTGGCTTCCCCTCCCTTACAGAATCCTCTCCAAACTCCTCACCCTCATGTACAAGGCCCTCTCCAACTCCACTGCTCCCTACATCTCCAATCTCAACTCTCACCTCCCGCCAGTGGCCGTCACCTTTCCTCCCCTCTAGTAACGAAATCTTACTCCTTATGCAAGATTTCTTCCGTGCTGCCTCCCACCATTGGAACGATCTCCCTCGTTCTATCAGTCTATTCCCCAGCCTGTATAGCTTAAAAACGATCATCGAAAACCCACCTCTTTAGAAAAGCCTATCAGTCCCCCGCTTAAGCATTTTACCTCACCCTCTTTCTCCTCCATCACTCCCACTCTTGGTTCTTGCCCTCAGAATCATTTGCGTTGGCTCACCCTCATGTGCCAGTTGTTTTTCTGTCACCCTTTAGAGGGCATGAGTTCAATTGGAATGGCAAATATTATCTGTACAGTGCTGCGGAATTGGTGGCGCTATATAAATAATGGGTGATGATAATGATGATACTGAGCAGGACACTCTTCCCTCTTGTTCTCATTACCTATAACTTTTGTGCACCTCCTCCTTGGGCTCCCTGCCCATTTAACCCACTCCTCCATTTTCTTTGCACCTCTTTCAGTAGTTTGGAAACCTGTTAGTTGCGGCCATGCTAATGGGCACAGGTTTCAGCGTGCGATGAATATAATCCTTGCACCCCAGTAGCTGTGTTGAGAGTTGTAATGCTATTTGTTTACTGTATTGTACTGTTATACCATGTACTGTCTTGTTTTTTGCCCTCTGTACAGTGCTGCAGACCTCATGTGGCGCCCTATAAATAAAGGTTAATAACAATAATAATAATAATAAAAATAATAATAATTCACTTACTTTTTACTTAAAGCTAAAACAATTTAAAAGAGATCATTTAAAACTAAGCCATGGGTCCTAAAGTTGATTCATTGGTTTTAGTTTGGGTCTCAGCCGAAAAGGTTAAAAACCTGTGACCTTAAAGATGAAATAGGTACAAAAAGCGTGGAGGGTGCGTATGTGTGTGTGGGCTGGGAAGAAAATGCAGTCTGACAATAATTGGAGACTTTCTTTCTGTAACAGAACAGTTTTTCCCAGCATCACAGAAATCAAGGTCTTTACAGCTGGTAGATTATATATTATTTTATATAATTGGCTACTGCAGCGACTCCCATTGTGGATCAAATTGTCCGTGTCAAAGCAGCCTTACCCATGTCGTTTGTCCTAACAAAATTACAAGACAATTCTTCAGAATTATTTATGTTGTTTCAGAGGAGACATAAAAGAATATTGATTTGTACTGTATAAACTAATGCCGTGCTGTACAGATAACTTTATTTCTCTAAATATTGGTATTAATGGAATTGTCCACTTTTGGGTACCCCCTAACCCCTCTCCATGTAGCAAGTCCCTTGGAATCCTTGCTGTTATCTACGGTCAAAAGTTGGACCATGCTGTTTGTGTGAATGCAGCCTCAGTACATCACCGTCAGTCCATCCAGTGTGATTCAACAAAACAAAATAAAGAGCTTTATGCCCTTAAAATAATTTTTTCTTTTTAAACTAAACCGTTGGGCAAAATGGGAAATTATCCCACAAACTTAACCGCGGGAGTTATCTATTTCTGTGAAGAAACTACTAAAACTCTACCCTACGTATTAAAATAAATGATCGTTTTACATAAGACACAATCGACACATAAATCATTTGTTGCGTTATCTTTGTTCAACAGAGGCAGATAATTCTGTGGATTAAATCTCAGGTCTGCCCAGATCTGTTTATTTAAAAGATTTTAGAGCTTTTCTGCTACATTGGGATTGAAGTGTTGTTTAGGCATCTTGTAATTTCTAACATTTTCCAAATAATCTTTTAATAGGTTCTTTCGCCCCAAATGTCCTAAGAGGTTTGGTGCACCGAGAACCAGTTGGGATTCTAAAAACTTTTCCTGGCTCATTTTGACTCAGTGTGTTTTACCCAAGATAATGAAAGCTTTAAGTCACATAAACTTCTTTAAAATGAAATAAATGAATTATGCCCAGATTTGGCAGCGTTTTGTTTTTGTTATGGGATTTCTGTCAGCATTCATGGATAATTTTTTTGTTTTTGTGGTTTGTACTTTGGGGACGAGGGAAAAGAATCTTGGCACTTGTGAAACAGCCATGCGTCCGCTGTTTACACTAAATGATAATCCTCAGTAGCGATGAAAACAGTGACCGAATTTAACAATAGTACCAGACAAAGATGCACTTATTAATATTTATACAGAAACATACACAAAAAAAGTTAGTGCTACTAGTAAAATTTAAAAAAAAGTTAAATATTGAGGAGCAGATTCTAAATCAGCAATAAATACATTAAGCAGCAAAAAGCTTTATTGTGATTTGCCCATCACACGTAAGGTGCTACCATCTGCGATGACATTGCTGTTGCCGGCAATATCCCTGCTGCCATTATGCATGGTGGATCCTATTTACCAGGTACCAGTGTCTTTTATCAGTCTTGATATTTATTAAATGAATGGGGCTATTGCCTCACCCATAGACAATAAAAAAACTTGTATACACATTTTTTATTATTTTGTTGGGACTAGATGCTCCGCCCATCTGCTGGTCCCTTGCTTAGTATACCGGAGAGTATAATTCTTTTTGGTGTGGATAGTTTTTGCCATGGCCGTAGAGTATCGCTCACCTGCCACAGCAAAAAAAATACTGTTAAGTGACTATGAAAAGGGTTACTTTTAAAAAACAGGCTTCTAAATGTTTCAGGCTGTTCTGGATTTCGGATGAAAGTTGCTGTTTCATATGGGACAGACAAATCAAGTTTGGTAAATGCGTTTGATAGGCAGAATCATTATGATCCAGGGAATTACATTCTCATTTTCTGTAACTTCAATTAATGAGAACTGGAAATGACATCAGCAGATATTTTTCACAAGATGCTATGATTTGCTAAGGCTACTGGTTTGATTTATGAATTCAGAAAAAATCCAAACAATGCGGAATGAACTTGATCTCATACCAACATTTTTTCCAAAAACCACTCCCTCTTGCCCCTACAGTATTCCAATTCCAAAGAATGACGGAGGGTGAACAACTAGAGTGATTTAGCATGGTTTATGGGGAAACAGTCCCTAGGAATCTCCTTTAAAGGGTCTTTAACAATATAGGGTTAACTATATTGTTCTTATGTTTGTATTTATATAATGTAAATATTAAAGGATAAATATGTAAAAATATTCCTCTTACAGGACTTAATTTGTTATGATGACGCTAGCATTTCCCTGAGTTTGCTTATAGTCACAGAAGGATAATATGAAACTATCTAAGGATGACAATAACAGATGAAAATAATTGAAAAGTGATTTATTATCTGGAAAAAAACTGTTATTATAATGTCTGAGGTTTTCATTTAAAAAAATAAAAGTAAATATAATATATCTTGTTGTGAACATAGAGAACTTACAGTTATTTATAAGGGTTAACCCATCACATAATTGTAAGGAATAAGGCCTAAATCATAACTGCAGTGTATATATGGTATATCAACTGGATCCATTGATAAATTGATCTACTAAAGTGTAAAATGTGAAGCCTGAGAGTCTGTTATGTGTGTATTCGGTGGCTCTGCACATATCGGTGTTAGAAGATATCAGTGTCACCTGTGGCAGCTTCAATGCCCCCTGCGGTGAGCTATATCCTGGCCTAGGATGGAGTTTTGACACCTGAATAGACTTTTAGGAACCACTCAGCATTGTGTCTGGCTCAAGGAGACCATGTGCTGACTTGGCTATATTTTATATAAACAAAAATAATTAAATTTTTAAATATGCTACTTAAAAGCAATAAAAGTAGTGATCAACCACATATTCCTCAATACCATGATGAAGGGCAGCTCATATATCAAATTAAGAATTCTGCCACACAGAGAAGTTGAGGAAATGAGTATAAACTCAACTGATACCCTTTACCTAGGCCTGTTTGGTTTCAATAGATGGATAAATTCATAGGGGACCTATTAATAATAAAATTGGGTCTGTGTGACACTCCACAGAAAAGTTAGGTCACATAGTAGAATTGGGTAGTAAATCAGGCAACATACAAATGGTGATTGTAAAAGTGTCACAGACCACAGCCCCCCTGGAGGTGGGGAAAGGTGTAAAGGTGTCTTTAAAAAGCTGAGACCAGTTACAATAAATTGTCAGCTTCTTGGGGATCAATCTAATTGAAGGACTGTTCATTTTTTCTGTATACCCCCAGGCATACAGATTATTATACATAAGTGATGCTATGTACTTTCATCCCATTTGTTTTTTTAACTGTTTGCAATTATTGATTTGTATGTCAGATCTTTATCTAATTGTTTTTTTATTATCTGTAAGCATTGTACCTTTTCTATATTAAATCTAACAATGTAATAGTTATGTCCTTATTGCTTTAAACAAATCCATTGCCTGTTTAGAAGAGTCAGATTGCTTGGCTGGGGTTAACTCTTTAGAAACCAGTGTGTGAAGGGTTAATTGTTTAGCTACCAGAGCATTGAGTGTACACAATTGGATAATTGAGTCATAGTTTTTCTACGGGCCTTATACGTAGCTGGTGGCAGTTGACGGAGAGGTGTGAAGCGTGTGTCTGTGTTGGGAAAGGGACCAGTAAATCTGTAGCCTTAGAGAAAGAGGTGAGTGTGAGATTTGGGCTGGAATCCTGTGCGTTCCCTTACAGTAAGCTTCCAAGTCATGAGTGCGCAGAGGGCGGTTTGTGACAGATAAAGGGGTTCAGAAGCAGTTTCCTGACAAAATAGAAGTGATTTATTGTATGACTGTTGGAATATATGATAGGATATCAAGTCAGAGAGTATCCAGAGGGGCCAATACCTGACATATATTTTATTTTTATTGTTTTTAAACTAGCGGAGCTGAAAGCCCATATTTTTACAAAGTATTTCTAAACTGCCCTGGCAATTTTATTTTGATTTATTGTGTCAATAAGGGATTTTGTATCACCACTATGTCTAAAATATATACATTTCTGTATACTAGTCACAATTAAATAGCAAGTAAAGCCACTATTTGAAATTAATATATCATGGCTTTGATGTATAACAAAGCCTTTTACTTAGTAATATACTTTAAAAAATGGATTATTTATACTGAACTAAGTATTTAACCATGCTGTCTTTCACTCCTCTGCAGCAGATTGAAGTTTTATGAGGGTGGTGCTTCTCTTCAGCAGACACAGAGTGACTGACAGCTTTGTAGTATTCCTTTGCTGAAATGCAATGTATTGATTGGTTGATTCATACACATGGGCAGGGTCAATGATGTCTCAGAAACTTAAATGCCTACAGCCTCTTGTTTTTGACTAGCATTGGTTCCCAGCGGGACATTCAGCGGCAAAACCAGGATTTCTGGTTGAGAGTTTCCATATATATGCTTATGAAGAAAACTTAATACTAAATATAAATTTATATATAACCCTTCTTATGCTCATGATCAACCTATTTATCAATATTAGTGCCACACTGTTTGCCCTCTCTCATGTGTATTATTAGCAACCTCATTGCCCTCTCATGTCTCTCACTGCCCCCTACATTGATCCACATTGTGCTTCACTAACCAACCTTCACTGCAACCTATACTTTTAAACTTCCCTCTGAGCATGTTTGGCTGAGGTTCTAGAATATCGTTCCATGACCCCGACTTTCTGGGACTTCAATCTGTCAGTGTTACGATCATAAGTAGCTTTGTGCTTCTTATTACACTTACTATGCCTTCTCAAAGTGCTCAGTCTGAGCTGTGAGAAGACTGTGTTGCTTCCAGATTAGACTCCTCAGTGAGGCTAATCTGGAATGAAACCCCGATGTAGGGGGGAAGGGACATTAATAGAACTTTGTGGGCCATTTAGCAACATTTTGAAGAAAATCTCTATCTTTTATGTACACCTGTACCGTCACCCCTTTTCCCCACTCCCTCCTTGCACATACTCACTGTGGGAGCCGATTTCACTGGCATATGCAAGCTAATTTCTAATCGTAAAACTGCAAATATTTGTTTGTTAATTAATTCATAGGGGCATATTCAATTAGCTTTTGGATTCGCGGTAACGCGCGTTGCCGCGAAAAGTGCGCGTTCTTGTGGGTATTACGGTACCGCATTAACGCGGATTTTCGTTCGCAGCCCTATGGGCGAATGAAGGGAAACTTATGACCTGTTGTTTGGTGATATCTATTTTGTAGGAGATTCTGGTAAGAAGTTTGGCCATTATAAATAAACCCTGACTTGAAAACTGTTTGAAAAGAGGTCAAAAACATCTAATTTGCATTCACACAGGCTTTATAGTTCTGACATTACAGAGGAAGAGGGATGTTGATACCTGTAACATGTTAAAAATGTTCTGTAACACATTTGCTCACATTTGAGAGCCAATTTCATATTGAGAAATGTCGCATTTTTCATGTCCTCTTAGCAGGCAGAAAACTGATCATTTGGGAGTTTACCATTTCTATTGTTTATTTATTTTTACTTTATAAGAAACTATTGAATTATATCATTGTATGTCATTTTGTTAATTGATTTTCATATAAATAATTGTGACTTTATTTTCCATATTAAATTACACTTAATAAATTCATGTCTCTGTGTTCTTATGAATTCACGTGTCAGACTTAGCTTGATTTTAGAATGCTACATAGTTGAAACAAAGGAGATTATTTGGTTTATGGTAACTCTGGGTCATGGTCGATCATTTGCTTCATGATAATTCTGATGAAAGTAAATTGTGTTAGATTAGTTTAAAGATAAAATTGAAGGGTTCCTGAGTAAGAGTGTCAGCATTTCACAAAAAGTCTTGTTGGTGGCATAATTGGCAAGGCAAAGTTAGTGTGTGGGACAACAGGGAGATTTTAATCTTTTTTAAACAGACCAGCTAGTTGTTTTTGATCAACCCTTTGTCTTACACACATAAAACAGGCTCAGGTGAGAAACGCAAAAAACATGTGCGCACAATGTACCAAACATGTGCACATATGCATATACAACCCTATATATTTCCACTGAGATTATAACAATACAAGTAATACAATGAGCCTTTAAAATAACACAAGTACATAATACAAGTTATGGGGATACTCCCATGCCCTCACCCGTCACATATCATGTGTAGAGGTGCATGTGCAAAATCCTGTGTGCATGATAATTTTATCAATGGGATATGTAATGTATTCCACAAACATTTACAAGTACTTATTGACTAATTGTGCTCTTTACACTATAATTTTTGTCCTGCACTTCAAACCTTTCTCCTGCATCTACAATGGAAGCCTCCACATGCTATCACTGATCAGATGGAGGTTCCAATTTAGGAAAGTATTTTGTGAAGCAGAGCAGTGTAAAATAATAAAGGCCATCAGGCAATTTCATAATGGGATTCCTGTAGTCCATATAAAGTAGTGTTTTGCTGGGACCTTGAAAGCTTGAGGACTATTTTTTGAATGGTGGAATACTGTATTATACTGAAGGGGTTTTGAATGTTGCTGATCATGCACTACTGCCAGGGCCATCTTTTCCATTGGGCACGATGGGCAGCTGCCCGGGGGGCCCACGGGCAAGGGGCCCCATAGGCACGGCTCTTAATGAGAATAAATAATCCTGCAAAAGAAAAAAACCTGCAAAAAAAAAACCTTCAAGGGTCACTGAGCAAGTACATCTATCTATCTCTATCTCTATATATCTATATCTGTATCTGTATACATCTATATATCTATATCTAGGGGCCCCGGTGCACTGCTTTGCCCGGGGGCCCATAATGTTGTTAAGATGGCCCTGACTACTGCCAGACACTAATACTAACGCTTTCACATTAGACACTAACACCAATGCCACATACCTCCCAACATTTAGAATCCCAAAAGCGGGACAAAATTAGCCATGCTCCCAAAATATACCACTAGTATATGCTGCAACTCCATCACATGCTTATATTACTGATGCCATGAGCACATAAGAATTTGTCCAGCCCACAAAATGGCTGCTTCCACTATGTACATGACAGGTAAACTTTAAACTCAGCATACAGGGCCTCAAGTAGAGTTGCAAAAAATGCATGCTAGGAAAAACGTATTGATGCGCAAATGTTAGGTCGAAATAAATCTCTTGAAGGCGTCCCGTTCTACAACACCAGCAAATGCCCAAGTTTATGTCAGTAGCAGAGAGAAAGCATAGAGATGTGGTTTGACAATGCTAGTAGTAAAGTCACGTTACCCTATTTGTACATAATATAATATATAATATAATAATATTATGAAGTGTCACATACACAACAGAGAATAGTCTTGATAGTGTTATCAATAAATAAGCAAGTTACATATATCATATAAAATATGATTAAATAGAAAATAAGTTTAGAGAATAGTTTAGTATAGTTGAGTTGTGAGTTCCGAGAGAGTGGGAGCAGTACGAGGGAGTTGAGCCTTCTGTCATCAAAGCATTCTATTTCTATAAAAATGGAAATGTCTTCTCCCAGTATAGGTTTGTTTTTTTTGCACAAAATTAGAAAGACCACATCATGGTAGCTCTCCTTAATGAAAAGCTGCAACCACCAAACCCAAAAACAGAAATTTTTAGCTATGAATTATGAGGGTAAAATACATTTAGGGGTATATATACTAAACTGCGGGTTTGAAAAATTGGAGATGTTACCTATAGCAACCAATCAGATTCTAGCTGTCATTTTGTAGAATGTACTAAATAAATAACAACTAGAATGTGAACATCTCCACTTTTGCAAACCCGCAGTTTAGTTAATATACCCCTTAGTGTTAACCTGATACTCCTCTGCAACCCTGTTAAAAGTAAAGTATTAACAGCAGTCATTTGACATCACTGGCCCTGCCCTTTTGTTAATCAGTCCATATAGTGCATTTCTGCAAATCAAGTCTACCAGAATGTCAGTCACTTTGTGCCTATTCTGTTCGATAACGAGCTCCTAACATGGCATCTTGCTATAGAGAAGTAAAATAGTAGTAAAGAGGAGTAAAATAGAGCATGGCAGACACATTTAGTGAAGTTTAAAGTAACACATCAGTTGTTTCAAGGATATTATCCATATTTGTAATCTTAACTCCTGCCAGAATATAACTTTTACATATACTTATATGCATGTTTGGGAGGGTTTCCAGGTATCCCCCCAAGTCAAAACATTGTCCAAATAGTACTTAGAACTGCAAAACAACCCAAAACAAAATTACCACTTATGTCCACCAGGCGGCCATGCAGAGGCTTACCATATGCATTAAAGCTATGGGGCCTATTTAAGAATAAGCGGTGAGAACAATAATTTTCTTATCATCACTTATGATAGCAATTCAGTACATTATCCCGGCAAAAAATAATTTAAACACATCACTGAGGCAGTAGAGCAATACTCAGCTGCCTCCGCTGTACTGGCCAGGAGCGGTAAGTGTTATCTAGCTTACCGGTGGTACATATACACCATTTTTGCTGGCTTATCGTCTTCTGATAAATATGCCCCTATGTCTTATTGTACAAAGTAATTTCTAGACTATATTAGGACAGGTTTTTTAGCCTGGTATGTTGTCATGTATATATAAACTGTCCATAGTGTAGATCAATAAATGGGATATAGTATTTGACAGACAGTATATGCAGATTAGTGAACATGAAAATCCTCTGTGATATTTTCCAAAGCACTATACCTTTTACATTTGCGATCCACCCTTTGAAACCTCGCATTGGCCTCTAACTTGAATGTTTCAATATGAATTTTGTACTTTAAGCTTATTTGTGTAATCATTTTTTATTCATCTATGGCCAAGGTAATGCTTCTTATACAATGCACACTGTAGCTATACCTCAGTACCATACACTTGCAGACCATTTTATTTTGAAAGAATCCTTTTTTTCCAAACCGGATATTTTTTAAATGCCAGAAAGTCTCCATAGTTTAATGTAAGACCTATAACTCACTTCACCTTTAGGGCTGAACATGAAATAAAACAGACTTAACGACAAAATGCCAACGGAAAAATAGATAGCGCAATTTCACTGGGGCATTGATGTGACTGTAATTCTTTCTTCCCATGTTCCCATCTTGTAGGATATAAAGGTTCTATACTTGTAACCGTGTGTCCATATTTCAGGAACATGCTGATTCCGCACAAGTGAAACATTAGTCGTCTAAATTGAATGTCCCAGCTGCACCATTGTCTGGCTCTTATTAAATTGATTTCTTTCTCTACAAAAGCATTTGCTAGAACTTAAACAAGGAATGTTATTACTGTAATACAAAAAGCTTGTTCCATTATTTCTTTTCTTTTTTTTTTTACACTTGAATGTATAGTGTGTAGTTATGGGACATGCGGAACATAACTTATCTTCCATATTATAAAAAAACAAAGATTCGGTACAAAGCAAAATAAAAGAGACGCTAGAGATTATTAGATAAGAATGCATTTCCTAAAATAGATTCTTTAAAAGCTGATGTGCAATCATTGGCAGCCATTTAATCACAGATAACCCATTGTCAGATGCACAATCTAATATATCTAACTGACTGAATAGACTTCTCAAACAACTTCATTGTGATACATAGGCTGACGAATCACAGGTATATAGAATGCAATGACATTTGTAGGGAAGAGTGAGATAAGATTGGGCAACATTGAATGCTTTAATACATTTATTTATCGAAAAGTACATGTTCTGTTTTCATAATATGTTAATACGGTGTATGCTGAAACCTAAGTATTGAAGTGAATAAAACAGCAACATTGTTTCTCTGAGTAATTTACTATGTTCCATGCATCAGATTTTATTTTATTTTTAATAACTTAGACTTTAATGATCAGAACTATTATTTTGGTTCCCGATCCATAGGTCAACAAGAGGTAATCTTTATTGGAGGTGTGAAACCAGTGATTCTGGACCCCAATTGGTGTACCAGAATCTGCTTTGTGGGTTCCCTGATTCTCAGATATGCAGTATATTCTATTGGCATGCTTCTAATTTGTGGCTTCAGAAGAATGGTATATTGACACTTGAGAACGGAACATTGACACTTGGGGACCCAGAAGAACGGCACATTAAAATTTGGGGTCCCAAAAGAATGGCACATTAACACTTGTTGTCCCAGAATAATGGCACATTGACACTTGAGGTCTCAGATGAATGGCACATTGACACTTGGGGACCCAGAAGAATGGCACATTGACACTTGAGCTTCCAGAAGAATGGCACATTGACACTTGAGCTCTCAGAAGAACGGTAGATTTACACTTGAGCTTCCAGAAGAACGGCACATTGACACTTGAGCTTCCAGAAGAACGGCACATTGACACGTGAGCTCCCAGAATAATGGCACATTGACACTTGAGCTCCCAGAAGAACGGCACATTGACACTTGAGCTCTCAGAAGAACGGCACATTGACACGTGAGCTCCCAGAATAATGGCACATTGACACTTGAGCTCCCAGAAGAACGGTACATTGACACTTGAGCTCCCAGAAGAACGGCACATTGACACTTGAGCTCCCAGAAGAATGGCACTTTGACACTTGAGCTTCCAGAAGAATGATACATTGACACTTGGGGTCTCAGAAGAATGGCACATTGACATGTGAGCTCCCAGAAGAACGGCACATTGACACTTGGGGTCTCAGAAGAATGGCACATTGACACGTGAGCTCCCAGAAGAACGGCACATTGAAACTTGGGGTCCCAGAATAATGGCACATTGAGACTTGAGTTCTCAGCAGAACGGCACATTGACACGTGAGCTCCCAGAAGAACGGCACATTGACACTTGAGCTCCCAGAAGAACGGCACATTGACACTTGAGCTTCCAGAAGAATGATACATTGACACTTGGGGTCTCAGAAGAACGGCACATTGACACTTGGGGTCCCAGAATAATGGCACATTGAGACTTGAGTTCTCAGCAGAACGGCACATTGACACTTGGGGTCCTAGAAGAATGGTTTATTGTACAAAAGAAATAGGGCAAAACTTATGTGCATATATCCGAGGAACATGTAATAAGCAAATTGTTATCAAATAGTTTGGGAATATTTCAAAAGTGTCAATATTGCCATTTGTATTGCATATATTTTATGCAATTACAGGTTGTTTACAGAAACACTTAGGAGTTATTGTTTTGGGCTGTTTTTTCAGCTGGGAAGTTTCATTAGTTCTCCCCGTGAAAGCACAATAAGATGTCTGTTTGGGTTGATTACAGTTTGGAAGCTGATTTTTTTCTTATTGTGTTTTACCATAGTCTTTTTCTTGATTTATTCCAACATTCACCAAGGGCGAGATGAGATCATTAGTTTACCCTTCTCCGTCTTTCATCCGTCTGACATATCCACGTCGGTTAATTCAATTAGATGTGAGTGCAGAGCAGCTTAATGAATCCCGCATGCTGTCTGTAATTTGAGGTAACAGTTCACGGGGTATCCATTTGATTTTTATTATCCAGTTCGTCCATGTTTCATGGCTAGATTAAAGTGAATTTAGGTTAATCCACAGTCTGCAAATTATTTAAAATTTGATGTAATATTAATCCCAGGCGAAAAAAATAGTTTTAATATGGAGGTAAGTATTTGTGACACATTTATGCAGTGTTAAGGTTCATTCTTACTTTTTGCATCTTTATTTAGCTTAACACAACGTAAACTTTTATTTTATGTTTGATCAATGAAGGAATATTTTTGCATCGGCTTCTGACCTCAGCAAGATCAACTTGTGAAACTTTAATGTGACGTTTTCAATAATTTGATATATTTTGAAAACATTTTAAAGTGCATGCGATAACAGAAACAAGAGGTTTCACTTTAACTGGAGCTGCTGGTGGTGCACATAATACAAGCAGGGGTTCATGTTAAGCTGAACACAGATTGACCATACTTGCCAACTCTCCCGGAAAGTCCTGGAGACTCCCGAAATTCGGGTCAGTCTCCCGGGCTCCCGGGGGAGCTGGCATTTCTCCCGGATCCAAGATTTCACAGAGAATGGCATCATTTGACGCGATTCTCGGTGAATCACGCCATTTTGGAGGGTGGAAGGGGGCGGGTCGAGGCCAATCTCGTCATTTTGGCCCCGTCCCCTGCGACGTACAGTACGGGTTCGCAAAATGACGCGATTGTCCTCGCCCCGCCCCCTCCCGCCCTCCAGTCACGCCCCCAACTCCCGGAAGCAAGTTTCCGGGAGTTGGCAAGTATGAGATTGACGTATAAAACTGCTTTCTTACTTCTGGTCAATGAGCAAAGCATTCATTCCAAAATTAGTGGTTTGCACACATAGGCAGATATAAAAAAGCACATTATACCCCAAAAACAATTTGCGTTCAGCTTAACATGAGTGTGTATAAAACAAGAACAAAGCAATTTCTTAGGTGACTCCTTTCTCTATACGTATTACATGAAAGATGTGAAATAACACAATATTGACCTTCGTGCAATTATTGCAAATATATAACACGAAGTAATAATTAATTTCACAAGTGTATTTGTTTGCACAATCTATGCTTAGCTGTTAAGGGAGACGTGTTCATCTTTTATCTTACCAGAAAACAATAGGAAAGAAAGAAACATTGCTATAGATTTGTTATTTAAGTTTCTGCTGTACATAGACTCGGGGCCAGATGCGGGGATGGTCACAAATTGGGCTTAATTTACGCTTTAAAAAGCAGGACGTAAAAATAGCGTGTATATATGTGTAATATACTGAGCGTACCATTTGTATCCTTAGATTCATGCAGGTCAGCACCATATACACCAGGCACATGACAGAGACTCTTACGTCCCACTTGTGTCCATGTTTTTATCCATTCGTTTTATATGCAATAAATGCATTTACTATTAAGCATCAATAAAACTTAAAAAGTCTGTCTAACACAGCAGAGGCAACTCCCTGTTTAAACACGCACACAAAAGCATAATATCTGGCTGAGCGACGAAGAAGAATCAATCAGCAGTGTAATCGCAAACAGCCAATCAGCATCACCATATATTTATATAGCGCTGCTAATTCCGCAGAGCTGTACAGACAATATTTGTCATTCACATCAGTCCCTGCCCCATTGGAGCTTACAGTCTAAATTCCCTAATACACACAGACTAGAGTTAATTTTGTTAACAGCCAATTATCCTATTGGTTAACTAACCTACTGGTTGCAATCAAACTCATGACACAGTGCTGTAAGGCAGAAGGGCAAACCACTAAGCCACCATGCTGCCCAATCACAAGCAGTTCGCTATTGCTGGAGAACTTCATCACCATTATCATCATCATCATCTTAATCGTCATCACCATCCACTATTTGCACCTCCCCTCTCCACCTTTCTCAGGTATATATGAATTTATTTTCCCAGTCTACACCATTTAAACACTCGGCCTACGTTACAGTGTCCACAGCCCAACTCTACAGGCGCTGACTGCAGTTATTGGCAAAATCATGCAAATCTGCATAGGTACATATGCCTGAGCCTACTTTCTGGGCATGCACAGAGTGATATCATGCAAGGTACACTATGCAAATAGGCCTAGTACTCACTCTGCATCCATCCCTAGATGGTGGCTAAGTGGTTAGCACTTCTGCCTCACAGCGCTGGAGTCATGAGTTTAATTCCCGTCAATGGCCTTATCTATGTGGAGTTTGTATGTTCTCCCTGTGTTTGCGTGGGTTTCCTCCGGGTGCTCCGGTTTCTGCCCACACTACAAGAACATACTGGTAGGTTAATTGGCTGCTAGTCTGTGTGTGTATATTAAGGAATTTAGACTGTAAGCTCCAATGGAGCAGGGACTGATGTGAGTGAGTTCTCTGTACAGCGCTGCGGAATCAGTGGCGCTATATAAATAAATGGTGATGATGATGATGATGATGATGATATATATATATATATATATATATATAGTATTTATAGCAATGTTCCAATACTATGAATGCTGTCCTTCTTCACATTCACATAATGTAGACTTTCTAATAGAGACTCGGCTGGTGAATCACTTATACCATATGTGGCTCCTGTTGCTTAATCCCGAGATACCATTTTTTTTAACTGATAGCTGATTTGGGAGCATAAATTGGAACATAAATGTTCACACAGGACACTCTAGGGATGGGGATGAATGCTACCATCGCATTTAGCCATGCAGTTTGAGCCCCAGGCCTATGTTTTACTGAAATGGCTGCATTTTATGTGAGCAGGTTGCATGCAGGTAAAGGAGAGGAAATGCAATGTTCGAGGGATGCTTTAAATGGACATTATTCTAATACGTAAGCTAAAAATTTCATTTATTTTTAAGACTTACCGTATATACTCGTGTATAAGCCGAGTTTTTCAGCATACTTTTGTATGCTGAAAAAGGGCACTCGGCTTATACACGGGTGAACTTACCTGGTGTCCGGTCCCTGACTGTCAACTTCTGCATATGCGTTCCAACAACAGGAAGTTCGGCATTTGGAACGCAAACTTGCGTTCCAAATGCCGAACTTCCTGTTGTTGGAACGCATATGCGTTCCACTGCCGGGTAGGTAACAATCTCACCCTATGTCCGCTTCCACCTGTAGTCAGGAATAACGGCATAGCGGCATCTTTTGGACACTGCCTTCTCCATTCATCTGTCTTGATCTCAGCAGCGGCAGCTCACTATACTGATGTTCCCTCCCGGCGGCTGACAGGTAAGCAGATAATGCAGTTCGGCTGCGCTGATTGTGTTAAAACAATCAGAGCGGCCGGACAGGATTCTCTGCCTGTCTGTCAGCCGTGGGGAACATCAGTATAGTGAGCTGCCGCTGCTGAGATCAAGACAGATGAATGGAGAAGGCAGTGTCCAAAAGATGCCGCTATGCCGTTATTCCTGACTACAGGTGGAAGCGGACATAGGTTTGGAGACACTAGATATTGCTATCATAGAACAACTGTATGCTGCTAAGATATTCTATAAAAACGCATCATATGCATTGAAAGCTCTCTCTCTCTCTCTCTCTCTCTCTCTCTCTCTCTCTCTCTCTCTCTCTCTCTCTCTCTCTCTCTCTCTCTCTCTCTCTCTCTCTCTCTCTCTCTCTCTCTCTCTCTCTCTCTCTCTCTCTCTCTCTCTCTCTCTCTCTCTCTCTCCCCTTTATTTAAGTTAGTTTGTACCCAATGATTTCATAATCATTTATGAATGTTCCTTGTCATCTAGCTAGAAATGATTTCATAGATTGAACCTATCATTTTCATTTAGGTTTTTAATTTAGCGCTCTTTTCCACCCTAGGCTTATACTCGAGTCAATAAGTTTTCCCAGTTTTATGTAGTAAAATTAGGTGCCTCGGCTTATATTCGGGTCGACTTATACTCGAGTATATACGGTATTTATTTTTGTGGAAGAGACAACAACACTGTCTGAGATGTGCTTTATTTAAAAGCAATTGCCTGGCATAGAGAAGCAATTACAGATGGAGCAAGATTATACGGACACCTGATGCACAACACCATTCCTGTGTTATTATTTACCTTCTGTTACAATAACATAATGCCACGAAAATCAATTATACTTTTGCTTGTCGTACCAATTCTGGCTGCTTTACGTACATTGGGAGATGTTTGAAAATTTCAAACCAGTTCGAATTTCACTGACTCAAAGGCTCCAAACATGTTCATGGTACAATCGTCAAAAGACCCCGATTCATTCAGCGGTTTACAAATTTGTGACTTGTGTTCACAGTTAGCCATTTGCGTTCAACGTTTACACTAACGATTAATGTTTGAGTTCAATATTCGTTATTCGCCATTCACATTAAAACTTGTGATTTTTACTTTTATTTTTCAAACACTGTTTAAATAACATTTTTCATTTGCTATAAAAGGTAACATTTTTAAAAATTGAGCTATTGTGAAGTTTGACGATTGTGTTCGATTGCAAAGGTTAACTAAAAAAAAAAGCAAAAATATTTATAATTTCACTCGAAAGTATGTAAACCAGCACACACTGCAAACTGCTTCAAACCTGTTCTCGATTATTTTAATGGTTCCAACGTTCGAGTAATTCTAGAAACTTTTTTAACTGATTCCAGAATTGAAACGTGGCCGGTTCAAGCATCTCTAGTGAAAGTCATTCATAAGATTCCATTCCACGATGCTCCGTGGCATCACTCATTTATTCTCTCCACCACTCTAGGAACCGTGTGGGAAATATTAAAACGTTCTTCATGCTCTGATGCTTGCACTCGTCACACAGATCAGTTATCATTGCATGCAGAGGGAGAAGGGCACAATTTCAGATAGAATCCTGTAATATATATTAAATGTAGTTAATTAAATAAATAAAGGGCGGGATATGGCGCTGCTAGACTCTGGTTAGAGGGCTCCTCTTGGTTTTTTGTGACCCCCTTAATCACAGAGGCTCCAGCTATGACAAGGAGACCACACCCTGCTGGTCTCTGTTGATATTGAGTATCAGCACAGTCTACTCTAGCAGGGAGACAACACGCTCATTGTCCCCATTTTTTTTTTTTAAACCAGCCTTGGCTGTCCTATACTGGTACTGGTTAAGGATTTTAGGGGAGCTCCGCGCTGCCTGTTTCTATTTAATTATTTAATACATAATTTTTTTCATTGTTTTTAATAGTAAATAAAGTGCACGTGCAGATTGATTGCTTCTATATGACATCTGGTGGTAGAAAAAGGGTACTGTATGTAAAACAAAAAGTTATTGAGGCATAACACTTTGTAAAACACACTAAGTGAAGCCATATATTTTCATAAAAGATCCACAGCCTTTACATGAATGGTCGAGGGACATGCCATGTGTCCTTTAAATGCTTATTTATTTATTTGTAACATGTAGCCACACAGTAGTATCACAGGGTTATCATTCCCATGGTATTCCCATCGTTCTTGTTATCCTCATCGATGCTCTCTAGTTTGCTCTCCCATTAGCACCACAGGATCATTCCCATGATATTTCCATCAGTCTTGTTTTCCTCTTCGATGCACTCTCACATTAGAATCACGGTCATTCCCATAGTATCCCCATCATTCTTGTTATCCTTACCGATGCTCTCGAGGTTGCTCTCACATTTGAATCACAGGGTCATTCCCAGGGTATCCCCATCATTCTTGTTATCCTCACTGAGACTCCCTAGTTTGCTCTCACATTAGAATCACGGTCATTCCCAAGGTATCCCCATCATTCTTGTTCTCCTCACCGTTGTTCTCGAGGTTGCTCTCACATTTGAATCACAGGGTCATTCCCAGGGTATCCCCATCATTTTTGTTATCCTCACTGAGGCTCCCTAGTTTGCTCTCACATTAGAATCACGGTCATTCCCATGGTATCCCCATCATTCTTGTTATCCTCACCGAGGCTCCCTAGTTTGCTCTCACATTAGAATCACAGTCATTCCAATGGTATGTCCATCATTATTGTTATCCTCACTGAGGCTCCCTAGTTTGTTCTCACATTAGCATCACAGGGTCATTCTAATGGTATTCCCATCATTCTTGTTATCCTCACGAGGCTCTCGAGATTGCTCTCACGTTAAAATCCTGGTCATTCCCATGGTATCCCCATCATTCTTGTTATCCTCACCGAGACTCCCTAGTTTGCTCTCACATTAGAATCACGGTCATTCCCATAGTATCCCCATCATTCTTCTTATCCTCACCGATGCTCTCGAGGTTGCTCTCACATTTGAATCACAGGGTCATTCCCAGGGTATCCCCATCATTTTTGTTATCCTCACCGATGCTCTCTAGTTTGCTCTCACAATAGCATCACAGGGTCATTCCCATGGTATCCCCATAATTCTTGTTATCCTCACCGATGTTCTCGAGGTTGCTCTCACATTTGAATCACAGGGTTATTCCCAGGGTATCCCCATCATTCTTGTTATCCTCACTGAGGCTCCCTAGTTTTCTCTCACATTAGAATCACTGTCATTCCCATGGTATCTCCATCATTCTTGTTATCCTCACTGAGGCTCCCTAGTTTGTTCTCACATTAGCATCACAGGGTCATTCTAATGGTATTCCCATCATTCTTGTTATCCTCACTGAGGCTCCCTAGTTTGTTCTCACATTAGCATCACAGGGTCATTCTAATGGTATTCCCATCATTCTTGTTATCCTCACAGAGGCTCTCGAGATTGCTCTTATGTTAGAATCGTGGTCATTCCCATAGTATCCCCATCATTCTTGTTATCCTCACCGATGCTCTCGAGGTTGCTCTCACATTTTAATCACAGGGTCATTCCCAGGGTATCCCCATCATTTTCGTTATCCTCACCGATGCTCTCTAGTTTGCTCTCACAATAGCATCACAGGGTCATTCCCATGGTATCCCCATCATTCTTGTTATCCTCACTGAGACTCCCTAGTTTGCTCTCTAATTACAGTCACGGTCATTCCCATAGTATCCCCATCATTCTTGTTATCCTCACCGATGTTCTCGAGGTTGCTCTCACATTTGAATCACAGGGTCATTCCCATGGTATTTCCATCATTCTTGTTAACCACACCGGTGTTCTTGAGGTTGGAGAGTCCTGAATGGAAGGGCATGAGGTAAGCTGTGGTGAAAGGAGGATGGATAAACCATTGGTGAATGTAATATGTCTAACAGTCCATTAATAAGACTACAGAGGTTATTAATTGAAATAAAAATTAATAAACTACAGATTTATTTTTTAAACTTAACAATAAAAGATGCTGAATTCTTGTTGCCCTGTGTAGCCAGCAGGAACTGATTATCCAATAGGCTGACTAGGCTGCAGTCTAAGACACTTGGCTTATAGGTGGGAGAAGCAGCTTTTCTTAGGGTGTAAAATTGTTACAGAGAGAGTTATAAACTAAAAAACATGGTAAAGGCTGAAGACAATGAACCATCTTTGGGTGGGTGCTTGAGGATAAGCGAGTAGAGGAGACAAGGATGGCGACAGACCCCTCCGGCTTCACATCTTCACTCTCAGTAGCGCTCGTTCAAGCCTCTGTTCTGCTATACAGTCCAGATTTTAACGAAAACGAAATGAGCGATATAGATTGCTGTGATCTTTTTAAAAAGGAACAAACACGCAGAGAGATCCCCCAGCACACTGCTGAAGCCAGCAACAGATCTGCCATTTCTACTGTATATAAAAATGCAAAAGTCTTAGATGCACACATTTGCAAATGTATGTTAAAGCCACCCGCCACTCCACTGCGCTTTTGCTAATAGGGTGGTCCTAACTCTAAACAATGAGAGTACCATATATTTGGGCCATACATATGTGTTTTTAAATTGAGAGCTAACTTGCCAAAGAGGTTCCCCAGAAGCCTCCAAATAGCAATCCAATGTCAGCACTCCGCCTCAGCTACTGACACCAACATGCCTCTCAGACAAATAAAGAAGTGGAAGTTGCTCAATCAATTTAAAGCCTATAGCAGGTGCTTGAAAGTTTGGGGTTATCCTGAAATGAACAAACACACAGAGAGATCCCCCAGCACACTGCTATAGCCAGCAACAGATCTGCCATTTCTACTGTAGATAAAAATGCGAAAGTCTTAGTTGCACACATTTGCAAATGTATGTTAAAGCCACCCGCCACTCCACGGCGTTTTTTTCTAATAGGGTGGTCCTAACTCTAAACAATGAGAGTCCCATATATTTGGGCCATACATATGTGTTTTTAAATTAAAAGCTGACTCTCAATTTAAAAACACATATGTATGACCCAAATATATGGGACTCTCATTGTTTAGAGTTAGGACCACCCTATTAGCAAAAGCGCTGTGGAGTGGCGGGTGGCTTTAACATACATTTGCAAATGTGTGCAACTAAGACTTTCACATTTTTATCTACAGTAGAAATGGCAGATCTGTTGCTGGCTATAGCAGTCTGCTGGGCGATCTCTCTGTGTGTTTGTTCATTTCAGGATAACCCCAAACTTTCAAGCACCTGCTATAGCCTATAAATTGATTGAGCAACTTCCACTTCTTTATCTTTTTAAAAAGCCAAGTGGTGCTGAGTTTTAAAAACACGGCAACATAAACCATTGTGTGGTGGTTGGGGGGGGGGGGGGGGGGGGAGAGTGAAGGAAGCCGGATTTTAAATTAAAGACATTTTCATGTTAACCAACATACATATTGGTCTGGCATAGTAGGTGAGGGGGGCGCTACGAGTGTATTAGCCTAGAGCGGCCTAGAACCCTTAATCAGGCGCTGGTAGTCAGTCAACCTATTTCCATACCTCTTTCTAAGATCTACCTAAATTATGATGCCTTTTACTACTATCATTTCACAACAACTAATTATTTTGTAGAAATTGGCTTTTTTATTATTATATTTTTTTTGCAACCACGATCTACCTGCTCATTTAAAATTATTTAGCTTGGTAATTGTTTTTCTTGTGGACAATTATTAACAGTGTCTCGGATTGTCTGGTTTGTACGTTATCTTTCCTGCCAGTTCATTCCAATGTTTAAATCAAACCGTTAATAAGTCACAAAAGAAAACTGTTGTCTGGAGCTCACAAACAAACAATATATAAATCACTATGTCGTCACCATATACATAAAGGAGAATTTTCTGCACAATAGAGCTATATTGGGATTAAGCTTAGCTGCCACGTCATGGCATCTCTGTAGGTGGGTCCCTCCCTAGCAAGTGGAAACAAATAGATATCAGGTGTGCCACATTAAAACCTTCCCTGAATCTACCATTTTCTAGAGCATATCTGGTTTTGTATGTTATCTTTTACCCGCCAGCGGTTCATTCCAATGTTTAAATCAAATGTTAACAATTCACAATATGTTCCACCAAAGCAGAGCGTAGAGGAGATATTTCCTATTAAGAGGACTGTTTTCCTCGTTTTTTAATGAAGGATCATGCTCTCAAAAGCAAGGAATATATATATATTATATATATATTATATATATATATATAAATAAAATTTTGCATGGACAGACATCTGTCTCCTTATATGTCCTAATGAGGGTCGTAACTAGAAACATATAGTAATAGCAAAATTTTAAAGAGTCCTCAACGTTTCTAGACCTTTTCCTTCCTTTACCAGGCCTGAAAACCCACCCAACTCCTCTTGCTGTCTGCAGCTACCCTGCAAGCTTCTCTGGACTTCCTGCTCAGAGAGGAAGGGAATATTATAGTTAATTTTGGAGCCCTAGAATGCTGGTTTGCAGGCTTGGCATTCTGAGGCTTTAAACTGCCTTGTGGTGTCAGCAGTCACACAGCAGTGACCTTATTCATCTCCCTGCTAGTTTGTGAACAATACGCTATTCACCCCTGAGTGCAATGCACTCAGGTCATACAAGAGGAATTAGGACCCAGAAGCAGCATACGGTGGCAACTACAAGAGCCAACCATATTGCTTTTTTTTTTGGCTTTAAATTAGTATACAGGACATTGCATAGTATGGTTATGAATTGTATCAAGATATTGTATTTTTATTATATTAAAAGAAATACAAACACAATGCACATTTATCTCAGAAGTACTTTTTATTTAAATTGGGAAGATATAATGACAGATTTACCTTATATTAATTTACAGTGAACTGTTGCTAGTTTGTTGGGGATAATGATTATTTTGTAACATTGTTGGGGGGGTTGGACTACCCACAACCAATGGCATAATTTAATAGTTGGAAGAGACTGAGGCAGCGAGCTATCACGGCAGACAGAAGGCATAAAGTGATTGAATGTGATAATGTCATGTGACGTTCACATCCAATCAAATGCTTTACTACTATGAACATACCACTGCTTCAGTCTCTCACCGCCCAAATATGTTGTGTGATGCAATATGCCATGGTTACTCTAACCTCATATAACTTGTCAATTTAAACTATTTGGCATATTTTAAGTGGAGGGTTATCCGATCAGAGAGAAAAAAAGTGTAATTTGCCACGACTGAATATTAGCGGCATATGAAAAATTTTATTTATTTATCTATAGCACCAAATGCCATTTTTTGGGTCACTTGGTTGTGGCTTTAGTCTGAATTTGCATATATGGGGAGGCACACAGCTACTTAAGTTGTGATGTCACTGAAAACTGCTTTTATCCATCATGAGTGAAACTACATCTCCCATCATGCACTGGGGATCATCGCTAAACACAGGTATCACAGAAATGACATCAAGGCAAAGCCAAACTAACAATAACAAAAACTCCCTCACTCATGCTGTTTGGTTAGTGTTTCCTTTCATTGCTAGATATAATACATATATTGATACTGTGGTCACCAGCCCTACACTTTCATCTTGTTGGAAGTTATGTGCAGGCCTAACAAAAGGGGGGAGAAATTACCATTGTGAAATGAATGTTATATGCAGACCACATCACAGTCAACACATACCATTATTACATTTATTTTTAAAAAATGATCTACATAATGAATGCCACATCTTTATTAATTATCAGTGGGCGATAGATATATATATATATATATATATATATATATTGTGGCAAGAGCCCGCTACTGCTGAAGCACACGCGAACAACTTCTTCTTTTTTATGTAGTTTTATTGTCAGGATGGTAAATGTTTTGACACCGTACAGATTTCACAGCAATACTTGGAGACCCTAAACGCTAGCTAGACATAGCTCAGCTCTCTCAAGACCAGCCAGCTTACCCAGCATTGATCTCCGTGCACAAATGATACAAACAAGCTTTTATACCTGATACTCCTCCCCCAGCCTTAGCTTGATGGACAGGTGACACACCCACCTTCTCTTTAAAAGGAAACGCCCCATCACTGGCTCTGTTTTGCACTAAAGAGACACACCCTGTCTGTTTGCTGAGATCAAGGATTTCTCTGCATGTAAGTTAACCAAACTTAAACTATTGTTTGTTACACATAGGTCTTTACATTCAATCTAGGTGCATTGCTGCATAAATGTTTTACTTTACTTCCCTGCTTTCTCTGCATATTGCCATCTAAATGCCTCCTTTTGTTACAATTTATATAAATATAGGTTAGATATATATATATATATATATATATATATATATATATATATATATATATTTATATTTATATAAATATTGATTGGAGATATATATATATATATATATATATATATATATATATATATACATATAGATAGATATAGGTATATACATGTATAATAGATATGGATGTACAGTAATAAGAAGCACATGAACAATACAGTGCTATTATTTACCCACCCACAGCCCCAGACAAAAGTGACATCATCATTGAACATAATTGAATATTAACTTGTAATGTTTCATATCCCTCCAATTTTATTATTAAGAATTGTTGAGAACACAGGGAAGGATATCTAATTGCAGAATTATCCAATCTGGTTTCTGTTTTGTCCTTTTGACAAATAGATTACACCTGTCCATACAGATTTTCGGAGTACGGCAGTAATGTATGAAGCCAGTCTCTTAAACAGCCCCTACACAGCTTGATTTAGTTGGGTCACTTGCAGCAAGAAAAAAACAGTCTGTGTTCTGAGATGCTGAGGCCATACTAAATGATCTATAGCCGGGATCTGTACATCTGGATAAATTCACATTTGCAAAGGAAAAATACTTGGGATTTCTTACCTGAGATCATTCTTTCATAATCACATTGGCACGGCTGCTTAAATGAATAGAATATACAGCCATAACTCCGCAAAATCTGGAATCAGTATTAATGTGGTATTCACGCAGAGATTGCAAATCAAACCTTGTTTGTCAGCTTTTCAAGGGCAACCCAAAGCCTTTTGCTTCAAGTACAATGTTACTCTGAAAAGATGTTTTGTCTATAGGGACTTTACTTTCCATCTGGGAAACATGAGCCACGTTTAAAATTATTGTCTAAATCCCCCTGTAATTTTTTTGCTTAACGTTGTTCCAAAACAGCAAGAACATTTTTTTATTTTTTTTTACAACTGTACAAATTAGTGTGTGATTTTGCAGCTCTCCCTTAAATATTTTCAGAGGGTAGAAGACCGCAGCGTCCTACTGCACATACCGTACTATAGAGTACTTGGAAATGTCTTCTCACGTGACGTTTATTGGGCCCATCTCTACATTTCCATTCTGATCATAAAAATCTGCTCTAAGGACCAAATTATGACAGTGTTTGTTTTTCAAAGTAAAAATAAAAAAGTGCTTTCCTTGATCGTCTTGTATAACATGTGGTGCTCAACTGCTACATTAACTTTCCAAAGTTACAAAGCTCCCCTGAGCTCGACTGCCCAAAAACCAACAATAACTGCTCTGGGCCAGGCAATTATTTATTACAAAGTGCTCTCCATTTCTCTGTAGAATTCAGCATAGTGATGTCCATATTTTGTATATAATTTTTAATGCTTTTGATGTACAGACATAAATGTTTCAATCTGTTGCCTTTTTTCCACGTAAGTTAAAACATTAAATTCATTTGTCACTTTAAAGAAAAAAAAATGTAGTGCTGGCTATATTTAATAATACATTTTATTTAAAAGAATGTTATCAACAAAATAAAATTCGTAAGAGATCAGGCAGAATTATTTGTAAGTTGCAATTTGATACATTAGGAAATAATGTATTATTTTTATTTTGCTTAGTGTTTTATCACAGTATTATACAGCCCTTGCTTGCTGTTCATGGAGAGCTTTTAGTCATTGGGTCTCATTTAAGAAGCACAAAGCAGCCAAGGCGAAGGTCAAAGTCTTCTTTGGAGCAGACGTGAACCTCAATTAAGCAAGTGCGCCTAGATATTTGGCGAAGTGGATAGGTTTACCCAGGATGGTGGCATTTGTGGATGAACTGAAGTTTGCTGCAGCAGATGTGAGGAGTGGGCTGAGTGAGGATTTATTGCCAAGATATAGAGTAGGAGCAATGGTGCACGTAATTTTGCGGAGCAGTGAAAAAAGCAAAATTTCAAAATTATTGAAATATCATAATGAGTTGCAGGAGAAAAACAATTATGGGCATCCTTTACTGTGCAGAGGGGCGCACATGGATTACAACTTGATTTTTGCCTTAACTCTGATTGGGCAGAGGTTAAGGGAGTAAATGTACCAAGCTGAGAGTTTTCTGTCAGGTTTTAAAAACCAATCAGATTCTAGCTATCATTTATTTAGTACATTCTATAAATGAAAGCTAGAATATGGTTGGTTGCTATAGGCAACATCTCCACTTTTCAAACCCGCCAGAAAACTCTCAGCTTGATACATTTACCCCCAGGTCTCATCCTGTTCTTTTAGTATAATACGTCTTATGCCTTTCAATTGCACTTCTTCAGAAAAGAGCATTTCTTCAATGTAAAGGAAAGCTTCAATCACACAAAAACACCATGTAATGATGACAGTCCTGATGTTCCTTCCCTCTCATGATTAATTTGAGTCATAATTGTGGCTAAATAGAGCAGTATAATAGGAGGCAAACAGAAATGTTTCATTTAATGAAGGGGTGGTTCTTAAGTGGTTGGAGTTTGGACTTGTGATTTGATATCTACACTTTAGCACAATGCACCTCCTCAGATTTATCTCCCCTGAGAACGGAGGTCAGACATGCACCTTGATGTGTGGTAGGACCATATGGAGCACGTGTACAAAATATAAGTGTTTCGTGCTGTGCATCAAGTGTGTATTGTAAGTGAAATCTAGTGACAAAATTACTTTGTAACTCTGACACCAGAAATAGTGACACAGGCAAGCTGTTAAAATATAGAAATTCTAATAATATTTCTTAATTTATACAGCACTTTTTTCCCAATTGGACTCAAAGCATGGACATAGTTGCAAAGGGTGAGGAATCCATAGGGGCACTCTCAGGTGCTCTTCTTTGAAATCATTCATCAGTCTCTGCCACGCACACACAATTTAAGTGAGGAGGGAGTGGACTGATGGTCCAAGGGGGAACTCAAGGTTATAAGGGTATGATCATTTGAGAGGTGGATTGCTTATGTAGACAGGGTAGCTATTCTGGCTTAGTAATCATCAGATTCTTTGAATACCAACTGGTTCAACCAAGTAGCTATAAATTCAGAGATTCTTATCAGAAGCTAAGCGAGTGATATCCTCTATAGACATGTAGAAATCAATGTGACCAAACCATTTAACCATAGTGGAAGTTGAAGGAGACCTCCAATGTACTAAAATCAATGATTTTCCGCATTATAAAGATGTTTAAGAAATTATTTTTTAAAATGTGGATATGGGGATATTTGAGAGCGATAGAAGCCAGAAAACAGGACCAGTCGGTACATCCGCCTCAGTTATGGTTTTGGAGAGGTGAATTATCTTGTTCCAGTAAGCAGAGATCTTCCGGCATGTTCGCCATATGTGTATTTGGAAACCCACAGCGGAATTACATCTCCAGCAGAGAGAGGACACTTGTGGAGAAAGTTTGAGTAACAACTCAGGACATCTATACCATAGCGTTAAAATCTTGTGGGTTTGAACGATAGAGGTGTTTTGAGAACATGTCTGAGTGGACATGTACATTTTTGACCACTGTTGAGGATCTACCCTGTTCTGAAGGTCTCTCTCCCAAGTCTTAGTGAAGTATGCTTTGTGAGGAAATCTATTCTCAATTATAATTATATAGATGGTGGAAATACTATGTTTTGGTTTACCCAAAAGGTTTCACAGAGTTTCAAAAGGAGTAAGTTGTCTTTTAATTTTAGGCAGTAAACACTTTCTGCAGAGGAATGAATGTAATTGTAAAAATTTCTACTGTTTGCTTGAATGTAGAGAGGGCTCCGTCCGAAGTGAAGAAAATTCACGGACAGCACAATCCTAAACTAATTTACCCAGCCTTTGGATACCCGCCTTGATCCACCTTGACAATGATCCGAGATAGAGCCCCGGAAGAAAATCTCCAACATTCCAACATTTCAATGTGGGATTAATGATAAAGTGAGAGATTTTAGGCAGATTTGTGAGCCAAGGTAGTAGATTCAGAGGGATATTTAATTCTTGACCTTCTGCAAAAATGCACTGTTTACCTTTCTCCAACCTGTCCACTCTAGAACTCTCGTGAGCATAGACGCCTGGTAGTAGCACCACAAGAGAGTAAGTTATAGACCTCCTTGGTGTCTACATTTATACAGAAAATTGTGTTGAACCTCGGCCATTTGCCCCTTGATCACATGCTGTAGGTCAGTAAAAAAACGCAGGGATACTCGGATTCGGACCATTTGAAGAATATACAATATTTTAGGAAGAATAGTCATTATAATAATATTATTTCTCCCCAGCCAGGAGAAATTGAGTTTAGCTCAGTATTGCAGATCTCTGCACATTTTGATTAGAAGAGGGAACAATTTAATTTAAAGAGCTTTAAAGTATCATCTGTCAGTACAATTCCCAGGTATCGAACTTCAGATGGGTTCCACATAAAAGGGAAAACAGTTTGTAGTGCGCTTGCTGAAAGACCTGGGAGAGAAATATTCAAAGAAAATAATTTCATATAGTTTATCTTAAAATTTGACAGGCGTCCAAAGTTTTCGAATTCATGCATTAAGTTTGGGAGAGAAACAGTTGAATTTGTGACAACAGCTAATAGCTCATCAGCAAGTACAGTTAATTTCCTTGTCTCCCGCAAGAAAGCCCCCAATGTCCGGATTCAGGTGAATTGCCCTGGCCAACAGCCTCTATGCATAGAATAAATATTAGCGATGACAAGGGGCAACCCTGACATGTGCCATTGGAGACGGAGATCGGTTCAGAAAGCGTCCGCTTTGTTAGGATCGCATCTATTGATAAGACTCTAGAACCAGACTATTAGAGGTCTTCACCTTTAGCAGGAGAAGAGCGTCCCAAGCGTTGGCAACGGCCTGGGCATAACTGGAAGTGACGTCCCGGGTTTGTCAGGGAGACTTCCGGGACGCAAACATGTGGGCACAGTGAGTCGCGGCAGCTAAGGGCACCGCCCAAACCCACGTGCTCCAACATCCCTCACATGAACTGCCAGCCAACCCTATCAAATGTCTTCTCGGCATCAGTGGAAAGGATGAGTGCCAGGGTTTTAGTTTGTGGCAAATGATGAATTACTTCTATGAATTTGTCACGTGCTTCTCTATCAGGCACAAATCCCACTTGATTTGAATGAATAAGTGTTGAAAGAAGCAATTTCATGTGATTTGTGATAAGTTTAGCAAATAGCTTTATGTCCATATTCAGTCGAGAAATGTGGCGATAACTGGAGCACTGGGAAGGGTACTTACCCTCTCTGGGAATAACAGTGACGTGTGCCTCCAACGAGTGACCTGAGAAATAAGCATCCTTGGACACTTCGTTAAAGGTAGAAAGTAGGAGATGTGACAATTTATCTTAAAAGTGTTAGAATATGACTCAAAGAACCCATCCAAACCTAGACTCTTCCCCAACGGTGATGCCTTAATTGCTTCATATAGTTCCGCGAGGGAGAAGGGTTGCTCCAGAGACTTCTCCATCTCTTTAGTGATTTTAGGGAACTTTATTTCTTTAATACCCCTTTCTCACCAAAATTCTGGGTCAGACACAGGATAATGAACATGGTGTTAACCTGTGTTGCATCTCTTCACACCGCACTTTAGTTCAGGGTAAATCCCAGGTCGTCACCTTTCACACTAGACCAGTGTCTGCCCTGCGTTTTCAAGTTGAGTCATTAAAAGGAGACAGCAGAGGCTCATGTAGATGACGTAGCAGAGCTGCTTTTAACATAACCCGGATAGAATAATCCGGGAGCACCTTTCATACTGCAGCATATCTGTCTCCAACACGAGAATAACCCTGGTCACGAGAACTGGGTTGACCCATTCACACTGACACACTACCTGGGTTATTCCCATGTCCATGTGTTGGTGTGAAAGGGGTAACAGCCCTGTTATTTTCAGCTGCTAACCCGTATAATAATGGTGGAAAATGTTTGCTATATCTTTGTGTTTAAAGCATGTGTTGTCCCTGTCGTCCTTCATGCTATGTATATAAGTCTGGGAGCATTATTTATGCAATGCCCTAACAAGGAGCCTCTCCCATTTACTTTTACATTTTCGGAATGCCAATTTAGTTTTGCCATCTAGAAGTTTGTTAAAGCTGTTCTGGCAACCTCAAGTTCTGCATAAGTGTCTGCAGGCAGAGAGCTCTTATGTTTGGTCTCCAATGATTTAATCTTAGAGAGAAGGGAGTCCTTAAGAGCTTCTTTCTTTTTTTTGAGAAAATAACCTAGTTAAATGTATTTTCCCTAATGACAAATTTGTGTGCCTCCCAAAGTGTAATCTTAGAGGTCTCTCTTTTATCATTTAAAGCTGCATAATCGTCAATAGAGTTTGCAAGTTGCGACGCATAATACTGGTCTTGAATCAATTGTTTGTAAGTCTCCAGGTACAGTGTCTGGGATGGGGCCCAGACATGCGGCCATGTACAATGTACAACCCTTTGTACATTGCACATGGCCGCATAGTTACATTACCCCCTTAAGAGCAGCGTTAACAGCGTCGACTATGTCAGTGACATCATCAAGTTCCGCCGGTGTCTTCTTTCTTCGGGATTGCTTCAAGTCGCTTCACAGAAGAGTAGTGATGGATCCTCGTCAGGAAACAGCCCTCTGGACTCAAGATGTTGTGGTAAGTTTTGTTGGTGGAATCAGCACTGGTGTACCGTACCCCACCCCACCTGAGATGCCATAGGCGAGTCACCTTTAACACAAGATGGTGAAGGGTTAACCAGGAGTTGTTGGATATCTGATTGAGAATTAGTGTCCTTGGACTTTCCAACTTCCTTTCTGTTGAGAAATTTTCTGTCCTTCCCAATCAAGAGTTACTTACATACTCAAGTGTTGTGAGAGAAAAATTGGTATATTGGCTTAGATGAGCGAACTCATAGAGCTGACCCAAGGCATTGTCCCTTAATAGAGCATTGAACAGAGTTACATAGTTATTTTAAAGAGCCATGTAGGCCATTTTCCTTGTGAGGTTACCCGCTGCACGGGGTCTCATAGAAATATCCTGATGTCTAGGTAAAGTATGATAGTACAGTGAGTTGTGAGTTTCAGATAGAAGTTTGAGAAACAGCACCCTTGGGTGGATGTTTGAGAACATAACAGTAACTCACAGTAAAATTAATATAAATTTACAGTTGTAAGCTCAAGATAAATTGGTTACAACAGAGATAGATTAAAACTCCTGCACTGTTGTCCTGCGGCTGTCAGTTATCATATATGGATAAAAATGAAGGAGAGGGAGTGAAAATCTCACTGTGTTTGGTGGGACCTTGGGTTATGTTTGTAGGTAGCCCAGAGCTGGTGAGAAGACTCAGTTGATAATTCTGGAACTAGTCAGTGGTTTAGGAAGGAGCAGGGTAATAGAGGCACTAGTAGGGTATATAGAGTCCAATAAAAATGCTAGACGACAAAGAAGAGGAAAAGTTAATTTGAAAGATGTACCCCGCTCAACGGTAGTTGAGGTGATTGCTGCGGTGGCAATCCTGATTGTGTAATGAGTTGAGGAGTATGTGTTGAGACTCACCACAGTGTCAGATGACAATCTACTTAAGGTGGTGGGCAACTGTCCTCAAAGAGATCCATCCAGTCCGCTGCTGCATATAGCATACACAGGGCTGCTGCATTTTTAAGAGTCGAGGTTGGGTCTTTACTCCTATAGCTAGTCGGTCCGTTCCGTTGGACTCCCAGGAGGTCAGAGCACTGGCCGGACTCAGGTAAGATGGAGGTGAAAAAGCAAACAGGGCCGCCATGCCATGCAGCATGATCCCTTCCAACTGGTCTCCACCAAACAGACCGAAGACCCCTGGTGATGGCAGGTTAGTGGTGACAACTGTCCGTGCTGTTTGCTGGACCGAATGAAATAGTTGGATGAGGAGAGTGTCTAATGTCACCAGATGAGTCTGGAAAGCACATCCTCAGGAGGTCTTGAGTCACAGGGTAGGACTCAAGGCAGAATCTGGTGAGGGGGTGCCATGGTCCAAAATGAAAGAAGTATCAGGTAGCAGGGAGAATCAGTAGACTAGAGGACATCTGGAGTGTATGATCTGTGACCACTATCTGCAGATTATCGTGGATTAAGCAAGTCCAGAGACAGAGCCCTGTAAATTTGCTGTCAGACAATATGGCCGCCGAGCCGATCCCCTTACTTCTTTGTTCTGCTTAGATGATTTTCCAATTTTGTTGTAATTCCTCAACACCTTGATGGTTAAGGGGCTTAGTAGCTTTATTCTCACCCCATGGAAATTTACCCCTTGTGAGTAACCCGGTGCTGCAGTGAAGTAAAAACATTGTTTCCAGGCAGACGAAGGTGCTTTGAGTATAATGTATATACTGTATACTTCTTCTATCTTCAGAGGACACCTATACAAATTACAGTGTAGCCAGACTGGGGCAGCCTTAGGTGCTCATCTTATTCTCCTTTCCATTGCCCTCAATGCCACTAGTCACCATAGCAATTCCATAGTAGTCTATTGCTATAGATACGCCACTTGAGAAGGCATTGTTACTTAATAGATATGTCTAGTGAAATGAAAAGAGCAGCTCTAAGCAGGTGGACCACAAGCAATATGTTGATAGTAAAATCCATATAGATGGAAATGCCCACCAACTCTTTACAAGTGGCCAAATAATAAATGCATCCACATCTTGTATAAAATAGGTAGCTTAGTCTTTATTGCTTGTTTAATGACTCTAACTGGTTGGTATCACTACTGGTCTGGTAAATCACAGGAGAACTTTGAGTTTATGTTGCAACATTTCAAAGTGTTTAGTTTCCCAAGCCCACACACTTTGGAGCACAAATTCACATAATTATATATATATATATATATATATATATATATATATATATATATATATATATATGTATGTGTATATATATATGTATGTGTATATATATATATATATATATATATATATATATATATATATATATATATATATATATATATATATATATTGTTATTCTGTACACCTGTTTGCTACACTGGAAGAGAATTAACAAATAAAGAGGGGAAGGCATACAAAGCTTAAGCTGAATTACATTTATTGAGCATTGCTAGAATGGGGAGGAAAGTTGCATTACAGTTAGGAAGGGCCACTGATTTCATGAAAGTACGTCGACATATCACAGAAAGCTATTTATTCCAGATTTTGGGTATGTACCTGACATACAATAACATTATTAAAGTGTCCTGATCGTAAAAGTTGCAAAGGCCTTAATGTGATATAACAATTCCAAATAAAACCCACAAACAATTTATAATTAGTGTATTATTAGTTTTAAATAGTTTAGTAACAAACGCTGTTGGACAAATTAGACTAAACAGAAGTATTGTCATAGTAATGTGACTAGAATGATGTATTACTTTCAGAGAATTAATTAATCTAAATGTAACGTTGTTTAAGTCGTTGCATCTGTGTTGTTACTATTTTCTATTATAGTTCCAGATAGAGATTATTCATGCTGAGGATTTGGCAGTGGAGGTGATGACTAACACTAGGACCCTGCGCTCTCTCTCTCCAGACCTGTCACATTTGCTTTGTATTGACAGACATCTTGACATTAGCGCTGCACTGATCAGCATTCTTTAGCCATGACTGCACTCCTTAACTTGGACACAATTTGCTGAAGAGGCTGAAGGAGCAGGAAATGGTGCATCCACGATAAGAAATAGGTTGAGTTGAACATGTTAAAAAGTTGAGTCTCTATTAAAAATTAATCTCTGCATATTTTATCAAACGCGGATACCGCTGTATGACACGGCTTATTTGGATCACAAGGTCCTGATCCGTTATGAAATGCAACTAAAGGTTTGGTTATTGGAGACGTCCACTGTTTTATTTAGATTTATATCCGCCAATGGATTAGAAGCTGTTTTGCAAAACTGGGCCTGAGTCATTAAGGAAAGTAAGGCAAAAAAAAGGAGTAAATGTTCTCTGGGACAAACCATGTTACAATGTAAGGGGTGCAAATTAGTTCATTATTTAGCAAATAAGTTAAATATGGGCTGTTTTTCCACGTAACACACAAATGCTTGATAGCTTTATTTTTACACTGCAATATAAAGTTGATCTAGGACATGCCCTACCCCAACTATAAATCTGTCCTCACATTTTAAATTTACCTCCCCCTCCAATGCAACATGGTTTTGTCCAGGTGCAAAGTTACTCCAATTTTATGCTTTGCTTTCCTTAATGACTCAGGCCCACTGTGTTTCATTTATTTATTTTTACCTAGTGACTGACGTTTCCGCAGAACATGGGCTGTATCCATTGCTAACCTATGCAGCTCACCTATGACTTGTAGCTAAAAAAGGAAATACGTTATGACAAAATATGATTGTGTTGTAGCAGAGTTTAAACTGACCAACATGTTACCCTCGATCTGACATTAGATTCTATGTTTGGTTTCCTTTTATAGCAGAATATGTAGTGTATATACGAAAAGTCACACTCTACTATTGGCTACACATGGATCTATTTATTAATTTATATTTTATTATACAGTTCTATCTCTGTACTTATCACATCAATATATAATTGAACCACACACGTTACAAACCAATCATTTCAAAGGCCGCCTTTAATTGCACAAATACACACACTTCAATCTGATTCAATCTAATCCCATTGGAAGAACATTTTCTAATTAATGTAATCAGATCAGATCTATTTGGCATCTGCATTTGATGGCATCCGATAGATTGTCACCCACACAAATGTACTTATTTTAATTGGTTAAAAAACAACCAGATTGAATGATCAGATTGTAATGTGTGTGGCCAATTAAATACTGCTCCTTATCTCTGTGAATGTTTTTTTTTTTAATCAGACACCAAACAGTTTTTGTGAATAAAAGTAAACAGTGTGTAGTGATCTCTAAGAAGCTTATGCCAACATATATACATTGTCCGTGACTTGGTCAAGTTAACGGCAAATTAACGGAATAAGCTACAACAAACACACACACTCTAACTTCTCTGTTTTAACAAATACCCCTGGTTCCATGGCTCTCTCTATTAGATTTTCTTTAAGTGCAGAATTTTATCCATGTAGTTACATTTTCAATTAAAGACAAATAAGTTAACAGGTTTTTTTTCCTATATTACGACTAAAGACTTTGATTTGAAACCCCAATATAAACGTATATAGCATCTTTTTATCTTTGCAGTTTTGTACTGTAAAATGTACTTTGCATTTACCTCTAGTGCATATTCCTGTAGGATAGTTTACATATCTTCCAAGTTCTAGAGCTGAGAGCCAATACTTTTCACAAAATAACCTTGTGTTCCAGCACATAATATATACAATTTCTCCCTCTAAACTTTCTCTTACTGTCAAAGTTTCTGTTCTTACCTCCCTCTTCTCTCCTCCAAACCATACATATTAAAAATATTAATGTAGCATATCTGGGATTGTGACGAGATTTATTGCATTGAGTGTTCCGCTATGCAGTTTTTATCTTATGCCGCCTCTCCCAGATTTGCTCTCTTACCACTTGAAATTTCTGTATCAAAGAAACTACAGAATGAATTCAGCTGCAATTTAGATTTTACAAAAAGAAAATAAAAGCTACAGAAAATATGTATTTGTACTGATCATTTCCTGCAGTAACTTTAAAACACATTGGAATACCTCTAAAAATAAATGAGATTTCAGGGATAGGGCATCAGCGAATTAATTGGCAAATTATTCCCAATCACCGATATTTCAGTGAATAATTGATGGCCATTGGAGAATCAGGCCAATAACGGTACATGGAACAGAAGAACACTAATCAGAAATCATCAACAAATGTCACAGGTCTAGAGTCTTATAAAGAAAAGTCTACAGCACATCGGATGCTTATTCTTCTGGGATTCGTAAAGGAGAAAATGTCAATGGACTCTATATAACTGTGACCATTAGTAGCCCAGACTACTGGCGCTTGTGTGCCCACTGTATTTGCTTTATGGCTGTGTAATCAGTAATGCAGTATTATTATATTATAATCAATTGTTTGTCTCTGTAACTGGGCATAACCTAATGCTGCCTGTGAGGAAAAGGGGGTGCCTGAACTAACAAAATGAAATGTAGTTTATATGCTTCAGACATAAAAGATATGTTTAAAATTATTAGAAGTAGTTTAATATCTTCTAGAACATTTTAAAAAAATGTATTGTCTAAAAATATTTTTTCACCATTATAATATATAACAATGTCAAATCATAAAACTATAATTATTAATTATATTATGTTTAAAATTATAAGTAGTAGTTTATTATATACTAGACCAATAAAAAAAATGTATTGTCTAAAAATATTTTTTCACCATTATAATATATAACAATGTCAAATCACAAAACTATAATTATGAATTATATTAATTATGTTTAAAATAATAAGTAGTAGTTTAATATCTACTAGACCATTTAAAAAAATGTACTGTCTAAAAATATTTTACACTATTATAATAAATAACAATGTTAAATCTATAATTACCATCATCAGCTATTTATATAGCCCTGTACAAAGAACTCACACACATTATCCCATTGTAGCTTACAGTCTAAATTTACTAACATACATACACAAACACAGAGACTAAGGTAAACTTAATAGCAGCCAATTAACCTATTTGTATGTTTTTGGAGTGTGGGAGGAAACCGGAGCACCCGGTGGAAACCCACACCAACACGGGGGGAATATACAAACTCCACACAGTTAAGGCCATGGTTGAGAATTGAACTCATGACCACAACACTGTGAGGCAGAAGTGCTAACCATTAAACCAATGTGCTGCCCATAACTATTCAATAGATACATTAAAAATATTTGTGTTCTCAGACTTAGCGGGCCAGTACGGGCTTGTGATGGGACAGTTCCACCAATACTTACAGATTGGACACTATCACCAAAAGGTCAATGCTCAGTTGTCATCTAGGCCTCCCATTGGGTTTGAGAATCTATGCCATTCTGGAGCATCTTCAAAAGGTCTCATTTCCACGCTTTACAATGCATTACTCCCCACCTCCACAGAGGTCAAGGACCGATTCCAAGCGCAGTGGGAAACAGACCTGGGAACGTCCCTAGATCCAGAAGAATGGTCGGACATTTATGAGTGGACAGCACGTTGTTCCATAAATGTCCGTATCAAAGAAAATGCCCATAAATTGCTCCATAGATGGTACTATGTACCTGCTAGGCTTCATATTATATATCCACAAACAAGTCCCGCATGTTGGAGAAATTGTGGCCAAGTTGGCACCTTTATGCACATCTGGTGGGACTGTCCCAGAATACATTCGTACTGGACAGCGGTTCTCGCACTAGCTACAATGGTCCTCGACACTCCCATACCCTCCGACCCTAAGCATGTATTGTTACCCTTGCCTCTCCCAGACCTCCCCACACAAACGCATAAGCTCCTCCGGCACATAATTAGCGCGGCCACTTGTCAGATAGCTGCTTCCTGGAAAAATCCCACACCCCCTACTCTCCAAATGGTCTGTGGTCGGGTTTGGCATACTTACCCAATGGAGCACATCACTAGTGTGCTGAGGGGCTCCTCCGTATCTTTCCATAAAGTCTGGTCTCCATGGGCTTCATACCATAATCAACCCCTGCTTCAATTCTAGTAGAGGCCGGTCCTCTATTGAAATTATCGGATTTGACTACTCCTTCTTGTTAAAGGCATGAATTCCTTCCCCCCTACCGCTCCATTTCTCTTCCCAACCCACCCTTCTTACCCACCAACTTTACTTATCCCCCCCTTCTCTTCTTTTCTTTTTATTATTCTTCTCTGCTTTGTTCAAAATAAAAAAACAGCATCTACACGGTACAAGATTAACACGCAATCAAATTTGCTCTGTAAAAGCATGGTGAGAAAAAGTTGTACATCGTGTTTATCTTTATATGTACAAGTATTTGTCAATTTGTCAAGATAAGATGTTATTATTAATAAAACGTACTTTAAAAAAAAATAAAAAAATATTTGTGTTCACCTTGGAAGCCATTGAGCGTACGTCCACCCATCACAAGAATTTTGGGGACTGGTGTGGAGACGTAGTGAGTGAGATCGGGCAACTGGCAGCATCAAACATGAGCACTGTGGAAGAATCACCAAGGCAGTGCGAGAAGCTCGGCAGTAGCATCACTGCGGTATCTCAGGAAAGCGAGAGCTGGTGGAAGGTTACCAGCAACACAATGACTTCCATCTCTGAACAGGAGAGCTACTTACACATGACGAAAACACAGCTTCAATGCCTCCAAAAGGATGTAGAGGACGGCTGTAGTTCCTCAGTTGTGCAGGTTACAGAGATGGTGAACCAGGATTGTGACGCACAGTACAAGGCCTTGGCTGGTTTGGTGGGACAGGTCAAGGATGATCAGGAGGGGATTAAAGAGCAGAAGCTGGAGCTTCAACAGCAGGCACAGGATGGCCTGAATAAAGTATATTCTTACATTAAGGAAGAGCTTAGAAACGACATCCTGACAGGTACCACCCCACAGAGGAAAGGGTTACAAGCGAAAAAGGGGAAAATGTGAAGGCGAAGCCAAGGAAGTTGTTCCAGAACAGTATAGTAACCGGCAGGAAGACTTTCAGATTGCTGTGTCCAGTGTCTATAGTGGAACAGATGACCACCTGTCGGCCAGTTCGTCAAGATTACAGGCCACTGCCAGTTCCGTGACCACATCCTTTAATAGTATTCAAGAAACTGTATCCAGACAAGTGGCTCAGAGCACTGATGAAATATTAAAGCAGGAGGGTCTGTCCTCCCAAGCTAAGGCCGACCTGCAGAAACTAATGGCTGACCACCGGTCTGCACTGCAGAAAGCTCCGATAACTGATATGCTGCCAATTACAAATTATGTTTTGGATCTGAATTCTAAGCTGAACCGATGCTTGCAGAATTTCTCTGCTGTTGCTGACAAGGTTGATTCCCATAAAGAAGACATGAACGTGTTTTTCACTAATCACTCCATGATGCTGCACAAGTTACGTCTGGATTCCACATCGGCCCTGTCCAGTCTTCAGACAGAGTGTCGGCTTCTGGAAGAGGGGTTCCAGGCTGCTGAGGCACTGCATTTAGAGGGAGTGAATGTGCCAAATTCGCTGGATTTGCTTTCTTTGAAAACAAATCAGAGCTTTAAAGGACTTTATGCTAAAAAGAGAGAACATACAGCAATTATCGGGTTCCTTGCAGCAAGATCTGGAAAATGTTACCTTGGAAGCCATTGAGCGTACGTCCACCCATCACAAGAATTTTGGGGACTGGTGTGGAGACGTAGTGAGTGAGTTCGGGCAACTGGCAGCATTAAACATGAGCACTGTGGAAGAATCACCAAGGCAGTGCGAGAAGCTCGGCAGTAGCATCACTGCGGTATCTCAGGAAAGCGAGAGCTGGTGGAAGGTTACCAGCAACACAATGACTTCCATCTCTGAACAGGAGAGCTACTTACACATGACGAAAACACAGCTTCAATGCCTCCAAAAGGATGTGGAGGACGGCTGTAGTTCCTCAGTTGTGCAGGTTACAGAGATGGTGAACCAGGATTGTGACGCACAGTACAAGGCCTTGGCTGGTTTGGTGGGACAGGCCAAGGATGATCAGCTTCTGCTCTTTAATCTTTTCCTGGAGCTTCAACAGCAGGCACAGGATGGCCTGAATAAAGTATATTCTTACATTAAGGAAGAGCTTAGAAACGACATACCGACAGGTACCACCCCACAGAGGAAAGGTTTATAAGCGAAAAAGGGGAAAATGTGAAGGCGAAGCCAAGGAAGTTGTTCCAGAACATTATAGTAACCGGCAGGAAGACTTTCAGATTGCTGTGTCCAGTGTCTATAGTGGAACAGCAAAAGAAAGTACAGCGAAAAGAAAGAAAAAAAAGTAAATTCAACAATTTTGGAGTGATCAAAAATCACAGAAGATGAACAATCTCTTCTCAAATCCAAACTGCCTCTGAGAATCCAGAACTGAGCTGTGGTCTTTGCTGTGTATATAATCTATCCCGCCTCATGGAGAACTCCTTTTGTATTTAAGTCCTTTGTATGTGTCTGTGCAGCTTTGCAAATTGGTTATTTTAAGACTTCTGGACTTTATATCTTTTTGTGTGTCAATGTCAGTGTTTAATATATATGTCAGAACATTAAACTTCACCAGTTCACTTTTGGCAGCTGAAAAAAAAAATATTTGTGTTCATACTGATAATACGGATTACAACACTGAGATGTTAAGGTACAATAAAATGTTCAATTAGAAATCTAATTTGCACAGTAGTAAGGTCCTAGAAGCTGAGTGATGATAATTTACTTCTTGCTAATGGCTGCTCCGTTTGCATGTGGGGGCAACACAGAGAGAGAGAGAGAGAGAGCGGTACAGGGCAATTCAAAAGTGTGTAAGTCAATTCAGACTTAATTGAAAACCTTGCTGCTGCTTCTTATGTGTTCCTGAATTCCCATTAGAAGTGTGGCATGAGCAGTGTCCATCCCCACATTATACTTTAGTAGTATACTCTAACAGAACCCTTGCTGTTGCTACGGAAGCTGGTGTGGATCAAACGTCCTCCAACGCATACTGGCTTTCTCAAAGAAATGTGGCTCTAGTTTGTAACCTGTTCATGCCCTGGAGATTGGGATTTGTCCCAAGCACATTGAATATGCTGCTCAATGAGCTGTAGGTTCATCCGAGAGGCAGGAAGGCTGAGACAGAGGACCAGTTAGATGGGTAAGAAGTCTGTCGGAGGAGAACTGGATCCCATCAGATAAGGAATCTGGAGTTTGTTTCTGAGAGTTAGAGAGCGGCTTGTTGAGGAGAGAACTTAAGCAATACAAGGACGGTATATTTCTGTGTTCCGGCACCAAAGTGACATCGGTAAGGGACCTAGCCGGTCAATGGATAGAGAGGGGCTAAGAAGGGAGGTTAGGCCCTAGATAGGTGTTGTTGCTTTCTGTTACTTTCCTTTACAGTTGTTGAAAATTAAAGATAATTTTGTTCAACCTCTGGATTACCTGGTGCACACTCGTGCTTTGCACCTAAATTCTGTTCACTCACCAAAAAGGCTACTACCTTTGATTCTATTCACATCAAAACATAACAATTTATGGTAGATTTAATATATAGCAACCAATCAGCTCCCGTACAGCCCATAAGCTTTATTTCAGTTTTATGTCCCGTTATTCTTTATATTTTTTTAAAAGAATTTTTGACTTCTCACATGTCTTGTAACTTCATAAGTTCATAAACTACTGCATAATTTTGCTTGATAGTAAAACATTGAGTGTGATATGAGGGTAGATGGAGTTAATGTTCATCGGCTAAGTCATCTAATGAAAGTTCCTGCAAATCTGGTGCCGGACACAGCGAACATAGTACTGGCTTGAAACAGAGTCACACATAGTAGATCTCCTTCTTGCTATTAATAAAGGAGAAAGGGCCAGTGATGCTGTCATCTGCATCAAAACTGTCCATGAGAGATCATGAGAGATACAGAGCTCTTAAAATTCCCTGTCTCGAAGGAGCAGATGTGAATGTCCGGAATAGTCCAAGTTCGGTGCCAAACGTATTTCAAACATGCGGTGATGCCAATTTCAGATGCATAGTAATGTCAATTTGGCGAGTTCAACAAAACATACACTTTTTTTTTTTTCAATGTAAATGTGCCATGAGACTAAATTACATCTGACACAAAAGAACTCAGTAACATTGTAACATGTGCCAGAAATTACAATGGGTTAGACAGAACCATATTTTGCAACCCAATTATACATTTTTGGCTAGAATATTTTAGAAGTGCTGACTGTTAGTATTACAGCGGTGTTGGGCACTGCTATTACAAGTCCTGCTTTATGTTGGAGTTTACTGAAATTATGTTACCAACGCCCTGTTTAGAAAGCTGTAAAAAGTATTATGAAATTGACACCAACCCAGCATTAACCTTGTCGTCTTAAAGTGTACTCCACCTTCTAGTCTTTGTTAAATCACCCCCTACTTATTTCACATTGACACTTTGGTGGGGTTTCCCAGCATCAGGTTCTTGATGAGTCCAGTTACTGGGAACAACATACTAACCAGTAGAGATGCTCAGGCTCGGTTTCCCGAGAACCGAATATACCAGAACTTAGCAGATCCGAGTACTGTGCCGAGCTGGCTCGGTACCTTCATGCTTTTTCCGATTTGAAAATGAGGCAAAACGTCAATATTACATCGTCGGATCTCGGATCTCGTGATTTTTGGATTCCTTTTTAAGATCCAACATAATGGTGGATGGGAGGGAGGGCGGGACCAAGGACACTTCCATCTTGCACCATTTTTGTTTTCTGCCACTGCCGTGTGCCAATGTGTCCTAGATGTGCTAGGAACTGCCGTGTGTTTGTGTCATTGCTCTGTCACTTACCATCCAGCCAGGTCGCTGCAGTATTTGTCCAAAAGTGTATGAAAATAATATTGTGACCTGTGAGGTGGTCAAAATCGACTGCAGATTGCTTGAAATTAGTGTTATTGAGGTTAATAATAAAATGTAGGAACAAAAAAAAGAACAAAAGTAATTTTAGCATATTTTAGGATTTTTTTCTCAAAAAATCCAAAACCAAAACACACGAGGACGGTTTTGCCAAAACCAAAACCAAAACACGAAGCTAATCCAGATCCAAAACCAAAACCAGTTCACGGAGGTCAGTGAGCATCTCTACTGACCATTCTCCATAATGATAGAACTGTAAAATGAGTATTAACAAAGTAGAGCCCCAGAGGTGACAGTTATTGCCACACCAAGGGGTCAATTTATCAAGCTGCGGGTTTGAAGAAGCGGAGATGTTGCCTATAGCAACCAATCAGATTCTAGGGCCTGATTCATTAAGGATCTTAACTTCAGAAACTTCTTATTTCAGTCTCCTGGACAAAACCATGTTACAATGCAAGGAGTGCAAATTAGTATTCTGTTTTGCACATAAGTTAAATACTGACTGTTTTTTCATACTCTCTGTACAGAGATGCGTAATATGATTGGTGTTATATAGATAAAAAATAATAATAATCCGTAACGTTGGCTAAGGTATACTTCAGTTTAATATGAGAACAACAGGTTAAGAACCAAACACAAAAGCGTATTCTCAATACATACAGAAAAGTTGGATGTAGGATCGTTGTTTCATATACAGTGTTTTAAACCACAATCTTTCCACACCAGTTTGACAGCGACCTCACATCACCCCTCTGTGCTGTTGGAGGATCCTGCTTCTTCCACTATATAATATTCAGTCAGCTAGTCGCTTCCTGCCTGTCTGAATCTCCCTCCTCATATCATGACACTGCCATCTGTCACACCCTGCCCTGTACTCACTAACATAATACTTTATACTACTGATACTATCACCGTCAGAGATCTACACTTTTAGGCAATGTTCACGAAGCTATGTTCAACTAATGTAACCGTGCTCCCCTATACATTGACTGGACCTATTGCCTCTTAGTGACAGGGTTCTGTCTAGGCACATGAAGGCTTGAGCACACATTTATGTCTTATTATAGTCTGTGTAGCAGTTTATACTCTTATAAATCACAAGAGCTCTGCAATGACACGGCTGACAGTAATAGATCTCACTGTTGGCATTTATACATCACAGGCTGAAATAGTGCAGTAAAAACTGCCCCATCTGCACACTTGGTATGAGTGTAATTGTACAGGGAAGTTATCTTCTAGAGCGTAACAAAGGTCATTTCATGTTCTGGGAGGGAGAGATAGCAGACAGCAAGGAAAAAAAGCCACTTATACCAGTTTATTATTTTAATTACCTTTTATTACTTGCTATGCCAGCTTGGGGGATTGTGATGACTGTGTGGACAAGGATTTCAGAAAAATATAATGACTTCCTGCTACTTTTTATCATGCGGAAAATGGATCTTAGCAGTTTTAAGAGCTGTCCGCCAGACTCAATATGGAATAACAATCTGGTTTGAAACCATGAAAACGACAGTGTTATGCTTTGTATATTTGTTTAGTTTAATACATGTTTTCCTTGGTTTGGTAGATAGAATACTGTGTATCTTTAATCAGGGTACAATTCTAAAAAACAAAAGTTATGGGTCATATTACAAGATATTACCTACTTTACTTATCTATCAATGAAGAAATAATATTTTTTGTGAAAAGGCTCAAGTTCGTACAGCCTGCTGAAACCTACTTAAAAAATCTCTCTCCCAATTCTCCCTTGAAGTTTTGGTTGTATAAATTAGAGATGCTCACTAACCCCTGTGAACTGGTTTTGGTTTTGGATCTGGATTAGCTTCGTGTTTTGGTTTTGGCAAAACCGCCCTCGTGTGTTTTGGTTTTTTAGTTTTGCATTTTTTAGAAAAAATTCTAAAATATACTAAAATCACATAATTTTGCTTTTTTTTTTTGTTCCTACATTATTATTAACCTCAATAACACTAATTTCAAGTCATTTGCAGTCAATTTAGACCACCTCACAGATCACAATATTATTTTCATACACTTTTGAATAAATACTGCAGCGACCTGGCTGGATGGTAAGCGACAGAGCAATGACACAAACACACGGCAGTTCCTAGCACATCTAGGACACATTGGCACACAGCAGTGGCAGAAAAGAAAAATGGGGGTCCGCCCTCCCTCCCACCCCTCGCTGTGTTGGATCTTAAAAAAGAATTCAAAACTCTCAAGATCCGACGACGTCACAATGACGTTTTGCCTCGTTTTCAATTCCGGGGGCGCGCTGCAGTACTGAGACGGCTCGGTACTTGGATCCCCTAAGTTCGGGTGTGTTCGCTTCTCGAGGAACCGAGTCTGAGCATCTCTAGTATAAATAACACTTTATTACACAATAGTTAGCAGGTTGCACTGTATAGTGGCCAAATAGTTGGAACAGAGTTCATTGCAGTAAGTGGTGCCGCATGGCAAAGTGTTATGGGGAGAATTCATGCTATCTTGTGACAGAGCTCTAATGTGTTTACTGTGAATACCTTGGAACATTGATGTTAGTTGATTATAACCCTGTTTGCCCGGTAGATGGGGGTGGTGTATTACTTCATTACACCTATCTATATAGCACTCTTGGATCAATCACCCAGCCCTAGCTCAGGTTCCCTTACCTCATGCTCTTGGGGGTGAATAGCCAACTGGCGAACCTGCACATGTAGATTAAATAGTAGCAAAGTGTGAGCAGATGCAGCAGGTGTAGCAATGTACAGTCATTAGTGCTGAAAGTAATAGGTCCATCCAATTTGATGAAAATAAATAGATTTTCATATACTGTATATATTCCAGCTTTACTCTCCAGAACAGTTCATGTAGGCAGTATTTTCCCTTGATATAAGAGCTGACACTCCTGTGTAGTGGGTCTATCACACACCTCTGCCTCTACACAGCTATGACATTGGCGTACTCACATGCCTCCTGTTACCAGCTCACTACACTTCATCCATGGCTATTGGGAAGTGTAGTCTCGAACTTTGTGCCACTTCCAGTGAACAGCCACACTCACACCACTTGTCTCGTGTACAGAACAGGTTTGCAGCATCCTCTGTTGACTCTGCACTTAGTCTAAACACCGTCGATTTTCTGCCGCTACACAACCTGCCTTTCTCTGTGTTCCGGAGCTCCTCTCTCGGAACTAGGACACGTTGAGCATCCAAAGAATCTCAGCAGCTTGGTCTCAAGCTCTTACAGAAGTTGGGTTAATTCAACGTACTTACAGGTGGAGTTGAAAGGGTATATTTACTAAACTGTGGGTTTGAAAAAGTGCAGATTCCGAAGCACTTTTCAATTTGGAACAAACAGCAATAAAACAATACTGGGTAATACATACAGATAGAGAGGTATGAGGGCCCTGCTCGCAAGCTTACAATCTATGGGACAATGGGAGTTTGATACACAAGAGTAAGTGTTACATCATATTGCATATTTGTCCAGGTAGAATGCAAAGATTACAAAGTGTTTAGTGGGCTGTATGCTCAGTCACACACTATGTTGTTGTCACGGGCACTAGGAGTTCTACAAAGGATTCACCAGTTGATAATGCTTACCAGAGGGGCGGGGTTTACACAGCGGTCCTCTGGGCAGTAGGGTGAATGGTAGGAACGTATATAACAGCAGATGGAGAGAGAATGCCAATGGAATAGATGAGAGTCAGTGACTTGCAGCTATGCTGGTAGGAGAGTCAGCGACTTGCAGCTGTACTGGTAGGAGAGTAGAGTGGACGTGAACAGGTGAAGGAAGGTAACGGGAGAGTCAGTTGTCTGCGGATAGCAAAATGTACCACTGCTGTGAAGGGAAGACTTGTCCAGGTGCAGGTAGGTAGCGGGAGAGTCAGTGGTCTGCGTATAGCAAGTTGAACCACTGCTGTGATGAGAAGACTTGTCCAGGTGCAGGTAGGTAGCGGGAGAGTCAGTGGCCTGCGTACAGCAAGTTGTACCACTGCTGTGAAGGGAAGACTTGTCCGGGTGAAGGTAGGTAGCGGGAGAGTCAGTGGTCTGCGTACATCAAGTTGTACCACTGCTGTGAAGGGAAGACTTGTCCAGGTGAAGGTAGGTAGCGGGAGAGTCAGTGGTCTGCATATAGCAAGTTGTACCACTGCTGTGATGAGAAGACTTGTCCAGGTGCAGGTAGGTAGCGGTAGAGTCAGTGGCCTGCGTACAGCAAGTTGTACCACTGCTGTGAAGGGAAGACTTGTCCAGGTGCAGGTAGGTAGCGGAAGAGTCAGTGGTCTGCGTATAGCAAGTTGTACCACTGCTGTGAAGGGAAGACTTGTCCAGGTGTAGGTAGGTAGCGGGAGAGTCAGTGGTCTGCGTATAGCAAGTTGTACCAGTGCTGTGATGAGGTGAGGACTTGTCCAGGTGCGGATAAGTGGAGGAGTGAGAAGAGTCTATAACTGTATAAGTACAATTGCAGAGCAGAGGAGCTAGTTCCAAACAGATATGCAGCGTCACAGCTAATAGTCTATAGCGGGTATGTATACCGCTGCTGAGTAGAGAGGCTTGTCCAAAGGGGATATGCAGGATAACAACTGATAGTCAATAGCAAGTATGCATATCGCTGCTGAGTAGAGAAGCTAGTTCAAACAGATATGCAGCGTAACGGCTAATAGTCTATAGCGGGCATGGATACCGCTGCTGAGTAGAGAAGCTTGTCCAAAGCGGATATGCAGGATAACAGCTGATAGTCAATAACAAGTATGCATACCGCTGCTGAGTAGAGAAGCTTGTCCAACGAGGATATGCAGGCACAGCAGGAGAGCTGAGAGACTGTAGCGGGTATGGGAACCGCAGGTGAGCAGAGCAGGTAATCCAGCAGACAGCTGAAGACACGAGCAGGACACAGGAGTCAGTAGCGGGTATGGGAACCGCCGATGAGCAGAGCAGGGAATCCAGCAGACAGCTGAAGACACGAGCAGGACACAGGAGTCAGTAGCGGGTATGGGAACCGCCGATGAGCAGAGCAGGTAATCCAGCAGGAAACTGAAGATACGAGCAGGACACAGGAGACACCTTCAGAGACTCACAGGGAATGAGACTCAAGATCAGGCCACGATACAATGGCCACAGGTGCCTTAAATAGGGAGAGGTGATTGATCCACCAATTAGGTTAAAAGCAAGGTCATAAGAGTTCATGGATGCTGCGCATGCGCAGTCCATCAAGATGGCGGACGGCCGCGGCTCAGGACAGGCGTCGGCAGGAAGGATAGAGAACCACGCACCAGCGCAGAGGCACTCACGGTCCAGTGAGTGACAGTTGTTCAGAGGGTTGTTACCTTGTGTTAGCTGTGTAGAGGGTGGTAATAGGGTAACCTAGGGAGATTAAGATGCTGGCTGAGGAATATTATAAGCTTGTCTGAAGAGGTGAGTTTTCAGAGAACGCTTGAAGGTTTGAAGACTAGAGGAAAGTCTTGTGGTGCAAGGGAGGGAATTCCACAAAGTGGGTGCAGCCCGAAAAAAGTCCTGTAACCGAGAATGGGAGGAAGTGATGAAAGTGGAAGAGAGACACAAACCGTGTGCATAACGGAGGTGTTTAATTGATATTTTGAGACAAGTAAGGAGATGTATGTTGGTGCAATTTTGTTGATGGCCTTGTATATTAGTAGAAGATTTTTATGTTGGATTCGTTGAAAAACAGGCAGCCAATGTAGAGACTGACAGAGTGACTCTGCAGAGGAAAAACGATTTGCAAGGAAAATCAATCTAGCTGCTGCGTGCAAAATAGAATGTAGGGGTTCGAGTCTGATTTTGGGTAGACCAGTAAGGATGGAATTGCAATCAGATTCTATCTGTTATTTTGTAGAATGTAGTAAACAAATGATAACTAGAATCTGATTGGTTGCTATAGGAAGCATGTCCAATTTTTCAAACCTGCAGTTTAGTAAATATACCCAATAGACTCAAACTGACATGACTTAAAGCTAAGATTAAAACTGGAGCTTAAGTGAAGAGTCACTGTTTTTATATACTTGTGTCCAGCAAACAAGCCCTGAAGGCTTCACATACCTCACAAGTTACAAGGAAAGCGACAGCCTCTCTCAAAGTGCATTACTTTGAAAATAAAACAAAAACATTTTTTTACGCAAAGGAATGCCAGAAATGCATCAAACTCTGCTCCATAGGCATAGTAGAGAACACCCTGACTTAGGGAATATGGGAGTGCGCAGATCTTTTTTGCCTGCTTGTGCACCTGTGAGGGTGAGATGTGTTATGTTTTGTTACTTTTATTCTATCAGGGAAGCATCAAGCAGGTTGAATCTGTGCTTTTTATTACTTGTTATTATAACATATGCATCTTTATAACTTCATACAGAATTCTTCATTTTCTTCTCCTTCTACACTCTAACTTCCTGATCACATGACCCTCTGTGCTGATGCAATCTTAAAGCTACAGTACCTTATGTTATTGTTACTCAATAATGCACATAACCAATATACATGTGAATAAATATACATATATGTGTATATATATATATATATATATATATATATATATATATATATATATATATATATATATATAAAGATACTACATCTATATAAGATACTACACGGTGCAGGGTTGTTTTGTAGTGGGAGGTTGTGTTGTAGATGATGCCCATTGCCCACAGATTGTGCTGTAGATGCTGCCCACTGAAAGATGTCCTCAGTTCCTCACTTCCACCCAGAACCTCACTCTCTGTAGGATTTGGGCCCAGTCACAGCTGTGGGTATGTCATACTTGCCAACTCTCCCGGAATGTCCGGGAGACTCCCGCATTTTGCAAGAGTCTCCCGGACTCCCGGGCGAGTATGGCAATCTCCCGAATTCTGCCCACTTCACTAGGAAGTGCCCCACTTCCTAGGGAAGTGGGCAGAATTAGATCCCAAACGCCGCGATTCCCGGTGAATCGCGGCGTTTGGCCCCGCTCCCCGCTGTCAAATGACGCGTGTGCGTCATGATGTCACAGGGGGCGGGGCCAAAATGACGCGATTTTGGCCGTCCCGCCCCCCTCCACTGGCTGGCTCCCGGAAGGGAGCTAAAGAAAGTGGGCAAGTATGGGGTATCTCTCTGATCACGGAGGGGCTTTTTCGCACTCTGATTGCCCTTCACATGGAGATTCCGGGCACAAGACACCATTCTGATTCTGTTCAGTCTTCATCCTTTGAGGTTGTCGAATCTAAATCAGATTGTTCACCTGTAAGTGTTAGTTTATCAGTCATCAGCCTGAGAGAATAAGAGACACTGTAAGTTCTGCGTATACAATTAGCTCTGCTTTATTATTTACAAGTCCATATCTAAATAGCAAAAAATCACATATTACAGAAAACTATGCCCCAAAAGGTTTTAACCACTGATGCTTCCTTTACACATATTTTGCTACATTCTCTCATTTTCACACAAGAATACTCCCCAGGGGGGAGTTGGTTTATCTCCTATCTGCCACATCCAAGGTCATGGGCATAGTTTCTTGCAAACAATGAATAACTCCTACAAGCTAGCTGTATCTAATCTGTCTTTAAGCTATAAGAAAACAAAATGGCTATAAGGCAACAAGATGGCGTCAGCTTAGCAAAATCACATTTCTCAAGGTTGTTGTGCCGTTCACTATACTAACTGTACTATAGGGTATCTGGGCATTATAGCTGGCAAGCATATTACAGCTTGCTGGGTTTTGTTGCATTAAAAAAATATATAAACTAACTATTTTTATACTTTAGCAATACTTCAAAAGTCTAGGAACAAGCAGAAATGCAAGATTCCACAGGTCTGCAATATTCCTTTACAGAATAATATTGTTATCATTTTATTGAAATATTTCCATTACAATGGGCACCATTCCTATTTAATCATTTCAGCTTTATCAGTCTTTGTAACAGCCTATACCTTTTGCAATTATTATTATTATTTTTTATTTTTTTATAGAACAGCTTTTGAAAAGTAATTTAGTTTAAACTGTGTCTAAATTAAACTATGAAGCATACCAGATGGCAGAGTGAATTAAGATTCTCAACATCAATTTGAAAAGCCGGTGAATTATTCCTGTTTTGGCATTAAACTGCGTGCAAATATTGACCTCGTCATGAGTTGGGATCAGAATGTAACTCACCGTGATAATGTGCAATTTGATTGGCCATGGTGAGACAATCCTGAAACATCACTTGTAATTATGGCTTTACTATGTGATAACTGGCCCTCGGGGAGTTTGATGGGCTCAACACTGACTCTTTTTATATAGAAAACGAGCATCCATCAACCTGTAATGAGTTTTGGTCGATGCTGATTGAACATAAATGCCTACTACAAAAGCCCCGGTAATCCAAGGTTTAAAATACTGAGCGGAACAAGATTTACAGCAAGACTTTGTTCATGTAACTGGAGACCAGGTTGTGGTAGTTGCTTTCTCAATGCAGAACACTTGTGTGCAGGTGAAATGACTCGGTGCCAGTGAAACGCCAGATGTCTGCTAAAATCTGAGTGAGGGGCAAAAACTTATCCACAACTACTACATTTATTTTGGCGGCAACTGTGTAGCTAAATTTTCTTGAGGCATTTTTATGGACAGCACAGTGGCCTAGTGGTTAGCACTTCTGCCTCACAGCACTGGGGTCATGAGTTTGGTTCCTGACCATGGCCTTATCTGTGTGGAATTTGTATGTTCTCCCCGTGTTTGCATGGGTTTCCTCCGGGTGCTCTGGTTTCCTCCCACACTCCAAAAACATTCTAGTAGGTTAATTGGCTCCTATCAAGTTGGCCCGAGGCTGTGTGTGTGTGTGTATTAGGGAATTTAGACTGTGGGTGATTCTCTGTACAGTGCTGTGGAATTAGTGGTGCTATATAAATAAATAAATGATGATGATTGGCAGTTTTTAGAGAATGGAAAAGCTATATTATCATGAGCATTACACTAGATTGCAAATTGGCAGATCTACTGGTAGTAGAAAAAGTTGGCATATCCAGTAGCATCAGCATAGGGCAGTGGATTCCAAACTTTTTCAGTTCAAGGCACCCTTAGGGTCACCAAAATTTTTTCAAGCCAAAATAATTGCCAAGTAGTCCCCCGCCTTGCTTACCACTGGCCCTGGCCAAGGCACCCCTGTGAGATCTCCAAGGCACCCCAGGGAGCCTAGGCGCACAGTTTGGGAACCACTGGCATAGGGTGTCTCATATCAGCTGAATAGATAAGGGCAGTTGGCAAATACATCAGAGATAACCAGTGTCTAGCTTTTACCATGTCAATAAACTACTAGGCTTACAAAATGCAATGCAGAATCATAGCTAAGAGAGCATGGGCTGCTGGTGTGAATCCAAGCAACCATTCAATTATTGCAGCTCTAGTACCAGCTTTTTGCAAATTTAGTTCTGTTAGTATTATTATTTCGGGCTAAGTGCCTAGTCCCAGTTTGCTGGCAGTATCATTTACAAGATGCTGGTTGCATGGACAACACGCCAAAGGGTCTGATCATGTAGCCAGGTCTGTGCTTGGTGAACATTGAGCAATGCCAGTATTTAAAAATACATGTCTGGTGTTAAACTGGTTGTGACAGGATGGACCGCCTATGCCACCCTTTCTGTTGCTGCTGGGAACCGACTGGGCTTACTGTGCCACCGTTCCCTTTCTCTATCCCAAATGCGCCCTCTAACCGCAGTAGGAGGGGCTTAATCTGCTGCCACCACTGGACACTTTTACTATGCTGGGAAATTTAAACGGCCTGCCCAGCTCTTGTCCTCTCTTATTTCAGATAGGCTTGATCAATGGCATTTCCAGATGAGGTCTCCACGGTCAATGTACCTGGAGAGCTATCTGACTAAGGGTTGGGTCGTCCAGAGGTGGACAGCCCCTTTTATCATCTTTTTCATTTTTGCAATACATATTTTTCAGAAAATTAAACCATGACACAAGTGAGTGACAATGGATGAAGATCACCTTCCTGTAAGAAAGTATTTGAAGGAACAGAGCCCTTAAGAGCTGCAGAAAGTCCACAAGCAAGGGATAAAAAAAATCCAGTGTGTGTGAGCTATGTCTGGTTTTTAAGTGAAATGCTCTGCAAAATATAGTATGTATCTGTCAAGTGGTACATGGGAGAGACTAATGTTCTGCAGATCTCTCAAATCATCATTACATAAGCTAAGGACAAGCTATGGGGGGATTCAATTAGCCGTGAGGTGCCACCAGACATCACCAAGTCCACCTGTGCACGTTGCCAGTTAATTCGGTAAATAATCCTTTTCTCCTTGCTATATGGAACAAGAGGGAAAATGAGCAGAGATTTGAGAAAAAAAAACATACTTGCCATCCTTTAAAAAGTTAATTCCGGGAGATCCCGGGCAGGGGGCGTGGTTGGAGAGCGGGAGGGGCGGGGCGCTGGGAATCATGTCATTTTGGCCCCACCCCTGCGACAAAATGCCATTTTTGTCATGGGGTGGGGCCGAAATGATGCGATTCACTGCGAATCGCGTCATTTTGACGAGCAGGTCGCAGTATGCGGGATACTTGCCTGCTCTACTGGGAGTCCAGGAGACCTACCAGAATTTTGGGAGTCTCCCGGACATTCCGGGAGAGTTGGCAAGTATGTAAAAAACATTGAGGCCATGTGTCTCCGCTGACTTTTCCGGAGACACATTGCGGCACCTCGCGGCTTTTTGAATTCCCCTCTGCGAGTCTTACAGTTTAATACAGTCATTTCCTGTGTGACAAAAACAATTGTTTACACCCTTTAACATAAACCTTTTAAATATAAATTTACCTTCAGCGTAATAGCCTGGTACATGTTTGATGGATATAAGCACATATATGTCCTTATATCCATGTTTTTACTATAACATGCAGTCGCATAGAGACATCACATGATGCACTGAGCTGTTGTAACCTGCACTGCAGCTAAGCACTGTCCCTCCATCAGCATGTGGCTTAATGTTGTGTGAAAGCTTAGATTTGAAAGCACATAAACATCACTTGCAAGTGCAACATATGTTTCAGGTCAGAATACAATCATTCTAATGGCTCCATGTGCATACAGTAAAGTTCTCCACCAGACATCGTGCATTTCAGATCTTCATCTCTCCTGAGGAAAGCTTTAAAATTGAAAAAGATTTTCTTTTAAAAAACCTCCCATAATAATAATAAGCACACAATATTGTTTAGAAAATCCTCTTTTTTTTATTGTTTTTTTATTATACGCACAATTGTTTGCTGCCCAGATGGGGAAGCCATGCACTACTGAACAATTTATTTTGCTACCAAGGAAAGCTTTTGTAATAGCTACAATCTGGGAAATATATAATTTGAGATAAGAACAGCACAAGAACATGATGGGTTTCTATTTCCTACATATTATTTATACGGGCTAGCAGAGGAGCATATTATCGATGTTAACGCTTTCTAGGACGTCTGCCGGAAACACATCACAAAACAACAGCACGAAAATTGCTTTTACATTCTGATTAAAAATATACAGTACCATATTATGCTTCCTTTGTTCTTTTTACACTGCTATAATGATGATAGGGGAGGACATTGCATAGAACTCACATCATTTAGACTCCGTCTCACAGGTGAATGCTGCAATCGTGCCATCGCACCGAAAAAAAACGCGTTTTGTGGCAAATTGCGTCATACTGATCTCCATCCCACCCACTTCAATGGGCAGGATGTGTGAGTGTAGCCTGCTCTCCTGGGGGTCCAAGAGAGTTACCCAGAATACGGCAGTCTCTCAACATTCCAACTATGGTGTAATCACTGATAATTTCATTCTTAGGGCTCATACACAGTGGCCTAGTGGTTAGCACTTCTGCCTCACAGCATTGGGGTCATGAGTTCAATTCTCCTCCATGACCTTATCTGTGAGGAGTTTGTATGTTCTCCCTGTGTTTGCATGGGTTTTCTCCGGGTGCTCCAGTTTACTCCCACACTCCAATAATCTACTGGTAGGTTAATTGGCTGCTATCAAAATTGACCCTAGTCTCTCTCTCTGGGCCTGATTCATTAGTGATCTTATCTTGTGCAAAAGTTAAGATGCTTATTTTAAGAAGAAACAGGGAGATGAGAGTGAAGTTAAGATGGATTTAACTTAAAAAATTCTTTACTTGCGCAGTGGATTTTGCTTCTTATCTCCCTTTTCTGGGCATGAACAAAGTGGATTTGCTTAAGATAAGCAAAAAACGGCAGGTAAGATCACTAATAAATCAGGCCCTCTGTCTGTGTATGTATGTTAGAGAATTTAGACTTTAAGCTCCAATGGGGCAGGGATTGATGTGAATGAGTTCTCTGTACAGCGCTGCGGTATTAGTGACGCTATATAAATAAATGATGATGATGATGATACTAAAGTGAAGCACTTGCATTTTCAGTGCGATGCAGTTATATGCATTAACTATGGATTGGCTGCAACTAGTTATTATATTATTATCATTGAGACCAATGAAACCTTTGAGGTTTACTCACTTTTTGGCAATTGCAATTTGTATTTTATCGCATAGTAAAAGGCAAGTAAAAATACATAAAAACTACATTGTATCCATGTATACATTTTTTATGTGTTTTATATGTGTTAACATGTGTGTATTTTAAATATGCATCTGTGACAACACAGGAAGTTGTTATCTTGTTTGAGCCAAACATATGTGCAAATGCATATGCAAACGCTTCTTAATCACACCGTATTGCGTTTACAATGTGCTCCCCGTGGGATGAATGTAAATGATCAATGGCCTTGACACATGTCCTATGGACAATTTAGTACACTGATTTTTATTTTCACATCTGTTAACATGTGCGTAACTTGTGTTAGAAACACATCCTAAATGCAGAATATTAATGCCACAGTGTATGTAGCCTCACACTGTACTTATGTTCCAGTATCGTGTTATGTTTAAGTCATAGTTTGCCAACATTGGCCGCCCGTGTCCAGGGAGGTCTGGGGGGCAGGTGGGTGTGTGGGGGCGGGGCTCGAACAATTGCACAGTTAGCCCCGCCTCCAATGCTGTCACCACCCCTTTGACCAATAAAACTAGGGGGTGGGGCCACAATGACGCTTCCATGACGCCAATAAGCCCCGCCCCCTCCATTTACTTTTCCACAGCCGGTCGGGAATCGGGAGAATTGCCCTCTCTCCCTGGAGACCGGGAGACTGACCCAGATTTCGGGAGTCTCCCGGATATTCCAGGAGAGTTAGCAAGTATGGTTTAAGTGACTACAGAGAACACATTTAACCTAGCGATCAATGACCTCTATGATAGCTAGAGTGCATCCAAGTAACTGCACAACAGGTAATATGCGATCAATCATTCTAGAAAGTATTAAAGACCAGTTGAACAAATCAAGGTATTATAACGTACAGTTCAGAAATACACTTACCAGGTCATTATAACACTCTCTTCCAATATAGATGTTTTTATTGATCAACACTATTCATTTATTCTAAATCATGCAAATGTTCATGATTATTACTTAACCAGTATAATCTATGAATATTGACTATATCTATTTTAGAATGAATTGAGTGTGTCAGCAAAAAGGTAACTATCCATTCTCTCAGAAGTCTTTTTGTATACAAAGCTTATTTTTGTAGCACAGAGACATAGGTGTAAACAAAAAGTGCCTATGCCTATATAGCGTTTTATCTAATCAAATTATCTTTAGCATTAACGGTGGTTTATCTTTATTCCAGAAAAAGAGTGGTAATGACATCTCTGACTGTGTTGCAATAAATTAGATAGTTTATTTTCTCCTACATTTGTGTTAAATGTCAGTTTGAACCATGTGGGCATTATAAAAAACAGTGATTTGCAAAATATTTTGTTGTCAGCTTTTCCTGTGATCTAAAAACTTGGGTTATATTGTTCTTGAAGTACATTATTATTATTATTATTATTATTATTATTATTATTATTAATAATATTATTATTATTATCCTTTCACAAGTCCTGAAGTTTATACCTACTTTTCATTTATTTTGGATACGTGGAACGGTTAGATCAATCAGTTCACCTGTAAGTGTCAGTTTATCAGTTGAGGTGCAATCGCATTTTGTATCGAATGAGAGGTCCTAACATGCTTTCATAAACTTTCCACTGGAACTTTCCAACACTGACTATGTTAAAGGCATACTTGCCAACTCTCCCGGAATGTCTGGGAGACTCCCGAAATTCGTGAGAGCAGGCAAATGTCCCGCATATGGCATCTTGCTCCTCAAAATGACGCGATTTGCGTTATTTTGGCCCCGCCCCAGTGACAAAACGCCATTTTGTTGCGGGGGGCAGACCCAAAATGACACGAATTGCCGCGCCACGCCCCTACCGCCCACCAACCACGCCCCCCTGCCTGGGATCTCCCGGAATTAACTTACCAAAGGTAGGTAAGTATGGTTAAAGGAGAAAAGAACACAATATGTAATAAGGAGAGAATATAATGTATGTATGTGGTTATATTTGTATATATAAAAGCCTTCATTATATTTGTGCCTGCACTTAATAGTTTAGTATCCAATAGTTATGGTAAAGCCTTGCAAAGTTATGATAAATACATTAATATTCAGAAATATAAATGTAAATTACATTGTAAATAATAAACCCCCTCTTTTATACCCCTAACTAGCACAACTGTGGGGGGTCTTATGTCAGGGACCCCTGGGGTTTAGAAGAACTGTCACTGCTCTGTGTCTTCTGTCTACATTGACACCAGAATGAAGTGGAGGTGTAATCAGCACTGTTTTACTTTGTAATACAAATGCCATGGCCCTTTCCAATTAACATTAGGCTATAAAATTAAGGCTGGGAACACACTACAGGATTTTCACCCAAGTATTGGGCCAATCACACGATAAACGACCGATTGGCCCGATATCGCATTAGCGTGTACGCTCCAACGAGCAACGATTATCGTTCCAAAGCACATTGTATCGTTTCATTCGATTTTATAAACGGACTAAGAATCTCTATAATCGATGGAACATTGTAGTTCCAATTCTGCAGTGTGTGTGCACTCAGGACCGGCAGTGTCAATAGATCTCTATGGAGTGTGCAGAGTCACCATCTTTTCAGCCAATGGCTACGACAGATGAAGAGCACAGATCTGACGGTAAATCTCGTAAAACTTGTACAGTGTCTACACATGAATCAGCATGCTGATCGGGACTTTCAGCCATTGGTAAAATAATGAATGATATTGCATTGGGAGAAAATTTCTGTAGTGTGTACCCAGCCTAACACGGCACTGTTTGGATATCACATCTCCTAAATTGTCACTGCAGACAGAGGAACCATTGCAGCACTGGTACTGGATCAGCTCAGCTACTTGGGAGGAGAGGCCATGATGATCAAAATGCAACATTTTTTGGAAATATCATTTAAGGGCTTAGCTGATGTCACAGTAAGTATACAGTTAGTAAATAGCTACAGTTAGTATAGAAACACCTTAAAGAGGGTTTAAACTCTTTGGGGTAAATTGATCAAGCTGCGGATTTGAAAAAGTGGAGATGTTGCCTATAGCAACCAATCAGATTCTAGTTATCATTTATTTTGTACATTCTACAATATGACAGCTAGAATCTGATTGGTTGCTATAGGCAACATCTCCACTTTTTCAAACCCGCAGCTTGGTAAATTTATCCCCTTCTCCATTGCTGAATTTATCACAGTTGGTTAGGAGACTCTTTGGTAGTGGGATGTGAGCTGCTCATTGGTTGCTCAGATAAAATCATTTGCATGTTCTCCCCGTATTTGTGTGAGTTTCCTCCGGGTACTCCGATATCCACCCACACTCCTCCCACACAACATAACAGTAGGTTAGTTGGCTGCTATTAAATTGGTGAAAAAGAAAAAGGCCGCCTCTTTAAATTAATAAAATGTGTTCAAGTGAATAAACTCATTTGAGATGGCAGCCAAGAACAATTTGAGACAAATGTGCAAAAAAAAAGAAAGTTGTTGTACGGCTCACAAGCAAACAATAAATAAATCACTATGTGTCAGCATATACATAAAGGAGAATTTTGTGCACAATATAGCTATATTGGGATTAAGCTCACCTGCCAACGTCAAGGCATCTCCTGTAGGTGAGTCCCTAAGCTAGTGATACAAATTTATATTCAGGGTGTCACATTTAAATCCTTCCTTGAACGTCCTTCTTATAAAGCCTGCAGCACCTGTATGGAGTGGTCAACTCCCAGAAAAACAGATTATTAAATTGACCTTAGTTTCTCTCTGTGGCTGTGTGTGTGTGTGTGTGTGTGTTAGGTAATTTAGACTGTAAGCCCCAATAGGGCAGGGACTGAAGTGAGCCAGTTCTTAGTACAGCGCTGCGGAATAGTGGCGCTATATAAATAGATGATGATGATGATGATGATGATAAAGCCCTCTTAGCCCTGGTATGCCTTTCTGCTGCCTAATCCCTGGCCAATTGTAAAAATATTGCATGCAGCTGAGGAGATTGTCCATAAAAAACAACATTAAAACATTGTTGTGTTCAGCATAATGTATCAAACTTTTGTTTTAATATTAAACTTATATACTGTAAGGGGTAAGGAAACCACCAAACACACATTTGTCTATGCTACTCAGCAGCATTGGGACTTACCTGGCCGAAGAGGTCGTCCTAGGGTAAGATGGAAAGGCCAGGTCATCGGATTATATCTTGACCTAGGTCTCCTGCTTATCCGGGGACTCCCTGCTGCTGCCGAACTCACAGGCCGCATTGTGACGTGGGTGGTGGATTCCTACCCTTTAACAAATGTTCTAGTAAAAGCATTACGTTTAATTGATTGGGTTTACATTGTGCATAAATAGTCAATGGGAGTCTTCACCATTAATATATTTGATATTAAAACAATTTGAATGTAATATGAAAGATTAATACATCTGATGCTCTAACAAATAAATTAGACATTTTTCCTGGAACCCCCCCCCCCCCCCCCCCCGGTTGAAAACTTTCAGCATATGAGAAATATCTACTTATTTTTTAATTATATTTTTTTTTTATTTTTAGCACAGCTGAAAAATGTTACTTCTTAGGGAGGAAAGTTGAAGATTTCCTGTGTGAAACTTGTAAATCTTGGCCCAATATTTTCCTTTCTGCAGAGAATGAAATCCCTGATCCGTTTGGCTGTGGTGTAATTAGCACGGTTTGAATAATTGCAGATATGAATAATAACATACTGTGCTGACGTTATGATCTAAGAATCATTTATATATATATAATATATATATATATATATATATATATATATATATATATATATATATATATCTCGAAACTAGTAGACTGGCTAAATAAAAATATCTAGACTGTAGGACTGGAAAAAATGTCTTTCACTGCAGTGTGTGGAAAGCAGCCAACAGGAGTCCTGGATTCCAATAATAGGTATGTGTTGATGGAGGTGGTTTCAGGAACTACTGACGCTTGTTTCAGAACCGAACTTCACTTTCACACGATTGCTGAGAGAGGTGATCCACAACATTCTATTTTCTACAATGTGTGCTACATTGTAGCAGTACATATTCCTGCACTACATCTATATACGTGTACAGTGGCTGGCCAAACCTTTTCTGACAGGCATGCATGAAAAGAGAATGCGGAAACCCAGAGGTCACATTATGTACTATTAATCAACATATTGTATTTCACAGCACTAAATAGGAATTGTAAGCATTTTCTGTTCAGAATGTGTATCCCGAATGAATTATAGCAAACGGGGCAAATATATCAAGTTAACAGTATCGAGCTGTTGACGGCAATAGAAACCAGATCTTCTGATGTCCAAAACAGAACGCCTTGCCAGATATAAATAAGTGGCCGGTGACTGGACTGCTTATCTCATGTTTGGGCGCCACGTTGCTGTGGAATCTCGTGCAACCTGCCAGTCGGTGTAGAATCTCTTGCTGGTAACTTAGGGCTAAGTGTCCAAGTACATACAATGACTTAATCATAGCAAATGTACAGTGTTTGTAAAAGATGTACCTGAGCTGCTGACAGCATTAACACTAGCAGTAGATCCTAGGACCTAGGAATGGGGGCTTTATCTAGATTTGAGCCAGAAAACTCCAACCCTCACCGTGTCTTGGTGATGGTCAGAAAGAAAAGAAGCTCTTGAATAGAATGGCAACAGATAATCATCAAGGCACAGACTAAAATCACCAACATATATTTAAACACAGTGTTGGCTGAGGAAGCACTTGGGTAGAAGCAAATGCTGACTGCTGTTTTGTTCTGAACTCAGTTGTCTTGACACACAATTGGGTTTGGTTCAAAACAGATGTCAGTGTTTGGGGTATCTCCCTTGTTCAATCATGCTAGCCAACATGGAGCTAATTCAGCCAACACCGTTGCAAATGGCAGTTTAAACATGTTTTTTATTTTTTTAATGATTTTATTGAAGAAGTTCCGAAATGTACAATTGACAATAATATTTCAAGTGTTGTTAACCATTTTCAAGTTCAATAAGCATACACATACATAGAAGTTATTGCATGCTTTATAGGCACGTAGTTTAAGTAACTTCATTAAATGTTTGTGATTTTAGCCTAAGTGCCTCATTGATTGTATGTTATCATACTGCTTTAACTATTAGTTATTGATCAATCTGATTGCACTGAATATTTGGAATATCATATGTCTCACAAGTGTTAAGATAGCAAAGTAAGCTGTTGTTTGTCATTGTCTTGGCTGGGACTTGTAGTGCGAAACACTATTTCTCGACTACATGAATTCACCTCTAAAATACACCCTGAATCTCTCCTTCCTTTCCTCCAGTTCAACACAGTTTTACATTAATTTTGCTAAATAAAAGCATGTATACTGATGAGCTTGATGAATCATATACTGATCTGAATTTGTTATATGTTTCATATTATGATATATCAAAACATAATTGTTTTATAACGTTTCTCAGTTGTATCTTTTAATTATTGTAAAACATCCCTTTATAAGATGCGTTCATCGGATATGGAAATTTGTCTCTATGAGATTTGTAATTTGCTTTAAAAATGTTAGTTTCATAGTATTGGATATACTGTACATCACTGTCTCTGAGGACCATTTTTTTTTGTTTTATACATTATGTTAAGTATTTAATATTGGAACCAGCTTGTTTTTATGTGAATGTGCTTCTGGACAGCTGTAGCTTCATTATTGATCTGCATGATTGTATAGTCCAGTGGTACCTGAGTGTGATGAAACACGTTTGTTAAAGAAATGGTTCATCTGGTTTAGCATTATTACTATATATTTGCATTAAACACCTTATCAAGGTGGGAGGAGCCTCTATATTAATTTACATCTCGGTCGGAGCAGTGGGATCACCTATTATCATACTCTAATAAACTTGTCTGGATTGTGTTTACCTAAAGGTTCTCTTCATAAACGGGACTTGAAACATACACAGTGTATTTTTCAGAGCAACTTCCCAAAACTCTTTACAGACTTTTGGAAACGGATTTTGGACCAAAGTTTAGGTTAAAACTATGGGCTAGATTTACTAAACTGCGGGTTTGAAAAAGTGAAGATGTTGCCTATAGCAACCAATCAGATTCTAGCTGTCATTTTGTAGAAGGTACTAAATAAATGACAGCTAGAATCTGATTGGTTGCTATAAGCAACATCTCCACTTTTTCAAACCCGCATTTTTTATAAATATACCCCTATATGTCCATAGGTTGATTTACCTTATTTTAGTGGAAGTGGTTTGCACAAGTGTTTTATTTATGCTCAAATGTGCCTAAGTATGTGTCCCCATTAGATATTCACATGCTCCTATTTGGAGGGATTAATCTAAATACAGGTGTCTATGCGGCTGATTTATCAATGGTCAAAAAATGGGTACATTCACTAGGGAGCTTTGTTGCTTTGCCAAAAGATCACCACAGGTGATAACACGGGAATCGCTGGCGGTATGAATGCCGGCTGTCGCCATCTATGACTGTCCCATGCCTTTACATGGGGAAGCCTAATTAACAAGTATTGCGGCAGTACTTGTACCATGCTTGCCCACATCCGTAAAGACTAGCGCAGCAAAACGGTAAGTTAACCCTCACCATTCTGGGCCAGTATTATAGTAGTAGTAGTATATAATTTTTGTTAGAAACTGTGGCAATTATTATTGCGCTGATAATATATTGGTCAATCCTGAAATCCTTTGGTACACACTCACTTTACCTGAAAAATCTAAATTGTTGCATCCCTTCAACATTTGAAAGGTAAAGTTGGGGCAAAATTATTCCCTCCTTGATGCAACCAAATCCTGCCATGATCTGTTAAACTACAGCAGCGATTTACTGAGCCATATCCTCAGCCCAACAGGACACACCCTTTTTGGGATCTAAAAATTGGGACCACCCTCCCAAAAATCATGACCGATGGAATTCCACCTAGGACCACCAGGCACTGGACCGGAGATGTCAGAATATTATTTTGTTGTTCCTACCACATCCCTCTCTCCCACTGTCCTGCCCCGGTTATATTTCTCTCCAGTCAGACTAGGCTTTACTTCTCCTTTAATGTAGTTAAGTGAGCATCTCACAGGTAGCCAAACTGTGGCTCTCCAGAGAGGCGGAGCTAGCGGGCTGTGGGCCACAGTGCATGGAAGCGGGGAGGAGGAAACAGGGGCCCACAGCCCGCTAGTTTCCCATGCTGTGGGCCCCATTATCTCCATAGTCCCCGGTGCACAGCACCTGCTGCACCAATGATAGCTCCGCCACTGACTCTCCACTTATTGTGAGTCTGGAAGTCCCATAACTCGATGCTAAGCAGAGACTATAGGCTTAGCAACTTGTGACCCTCTAGTACTTGTGGTACTACAAGTGCCAGCAGCCCATCCAGCCATAGTTTATAAACTGCAGAGTAGTATGTTTTCTGCCTTGGTGCTAACTTATTTATATTATTATAATGCCCAAAAATAACAATACCTATTCCTTCAGGCGCTAATTCTTGTAAATGTATTTTTGAGTCTACAAAACTGCAAATTCTAGATCCTATTCTTGGCCGCCTCTTTGCTAAGTTTAAATCTCTAATTGAAGAGTTGTTGGATGGATGAAATAGAGCTGGTCTCCCTGGGATTAGACCTCTTTGTCGTCGCTCTTGATTTTCTCATTTCAACCAAGCTGTTTACACGTCTACACTCCCAGGAGCGGTCTGTTACAGGATACATTGTGACCTATTAAAGTATCCTACAGTCCTTTATAGAGATGTTATTTTAAAAATGCTAATCTCCAAAAACCGATAAAGTAATTATTTCTACCTCTGTTTATTATCCAAGCGGACGTTTTTGTGCTTTGTGCAGGATTGCTTATAATAAAATCATTTGGATAAATAAAGATTCTATTAATCTGCACAGTATATTAGTTATAGCATTGAAGGAGAAATAACACAAAGCAATATATGTGGTATAAAATTAAATATAGTGAAAATAATGATTTATTTTTATCAGTATAAAACATATTTAAGGCCTGATTCATCAAGGGGCATAAAAGGCGATTTTGTGCGTACAATCTGCAAAATCACTCTGCACATGTCCAGAACCGGTCCATATTCTACAGAAAGCAGCCACATTCAATTCATCTTCGAGTGCAATGGACACTTACTACAGCCTATGATTCCAGGGAGGTAAAGTGGTGTTTGGCCATAGTCAATGTACCGTAAGGGTATGCCAAGCTCGAGCGAACGCGTCAGATTTAAGCTGTGGACATCTCTTATGTCAGTGTTCACTAACCTGTGACACTCCAGGTATTGTGAAGCTACAAATCCCAGCATGCTTTGCCAATATATAGCACGTTATTGCTGGAATTGTATGCTGGGACTTGCAGTTTCGCAACACCTTGAGTGTCACTGGTTAGCCAACACTGTCTTAGGTACTTGTTTTTCAGCCGTATGTCTTGTTCCAGCTATAGGTCTAGTCTAAGTGCAAATACTAGTTAACTGCTGTGTATGCATGCTATGACATGTGTTTGCAATCAGGAACAACTGTAAAAATGTATTTTATTCACAGTAGACATTCAAAATATTTAAATAAATGTATTTCGTAGAAAAAATAAAACGAAAAAAATATTTCATCATTAATGCCTAAATTTTTTAACAGGTGACATTAGTTGAATTGTTTTTGCTTTCTGTGCTTCTTTTGTCATTTTATATTCCACATATGTATTGGACGTATCCTACAGTGTCTTGTGTGGTAGAGTAGAGAAGGTCTACCCCCGTATTCATCACCCCAGGCATCTTCAGTTTCGCTCCTTGTTGAATTAGGGCGTACGTATTCCTGATTTCCATCCAACGCTCATATGTGTGCCTTGATGAATCAGGCCCTTGTTGTTTTGTTACAATAGTTTTCCTTTTTATAGCCTGTGTCACTATTGTTACTGCTGTCCAAGAAGAAGGTTTAAACCTTTCACATGCAGCAGCATAATAAATAAGAGGTCACGTACGGAGCAAAAAATTTTCACTGCACAGTATACAGGGGCGGATCTAGAAAACGACTGTACCCGGGGCGATTTTGGGGGGGGCGATTTAGGCCCCGCCCCTTTCTAACAGTTTAGGCTGCCGACGGCTGCACAGTATGTGCTGGTCCGTCTAGCCGTGACAGGCAGGGACAGTGTGCTGCCCGGCTGCTCTGATTGCCCCCCCCCTGGATCCGCCACTGACAGTATAAATCCAACCTTGGACTGACTGTGCACCATGTCTTGCACAAGTGTGCCTAGATTTACGCCAAGGCATATTGGTTTAAGGAGCCAAATGGCAGCATTTTCATAGGTGCAAACCTTTGCACAGGCAGCCGCAGAGGAGAGGACATCCATCTATTTCAAAGTACGAAACTGCTGAAGCGAGATTTCCTTTTGCAGAGTGAAATGATTAATATTAGATAGGGGTGGAGATTCCACAGTTTGCGATGGTTACTCAGAAAAATGACTTGATATTCAACCAACTCAGAGCTGCTGGTCTTTGGGTCTCATTCGATACTTTTTAAGTGGAGCCATTCTGAATATTGGCATTAAAGGGCATAACTACTATGAACTATTCCTCTCTCCTATAAAAGCTCTATCCTGATCTACTTGCCTCTTTCTACAACAATTAGCTCACTTCAGCCCTAAACAGTACAGCTCCAGCCACCACAGAAATTCTCCGGCGATCTGCACCTCAACCATGGCACACCAAACAGAATGACTGCCTGCAAAAGTGCTCCTACACTTCTGAGCACCCCTTGAGGAAATCTCACTCCAATGCAGATATCCTCCACCATCCTTTCATCTTACAGCAATGTACTTTCACTTGCCAAGCAAACCCACTTCACTTCTCTGCTATCCACCAATGACTTTTATCCACAATCATTCTGCATCTCTGCCCTCCTGCACCACCTCCTCTCTCACAGACCATAACTTGGCCACCGACTTCAAAGTCAACATTATTCAACAAGATCTCTCTTTATGCTAGACCCCACACACCAACCCACCTTCTCATACACTCCCTAAGCCACCCTTAGTTCATTCTTCCTCATAGCTGCGATCATCACCTCACCCTACAACCTCACCCCTTCACCCTATTCCTTCCCAACAACTCTGCCCCATCTCCCTCTCTGCATGCCTCTCCATTTCATTCCCATCCTCCTTTAAACACACACTTATCTCACCAATCCTTAAAATCCAATGTCTTGGCCCAGCCTCTCTCTCCAATTACCACCCTATTTCTCTTCTCCCTTTTGCCTCCAACTTACGTGGGTGAACTATGTGCAACATCGTATCCCGCTTCCTCCTCTCTAACTCCATTTTTTACTCTCTGCTATCGGGCTTTTGTCAGGTATGCGCATATCCCCTTAGATGAACCTAGCTAATTGGTCAGTCAACTTTTATCACTCCGGGCCAGTATCGCCAAGGAAGCTGAGTACCGCTAAGCTGCCTCTGTAATATATTATTGAAAAATAGTGGCGATAGGTGATTTTTTTTATATCTCTGCGATAAGTGGCGTTAAAAACATCTGCCTTGTTGTTGTATAATGATAAAGAGACCACCAAATTGCTGACAGTGAGTTGTGCTAATTAATTTGCAAGCAATCAGCCATTTTTGTTTATTACACCCCTCATTTGAGGTGCGATGTTGCTTGGCATAAGGCAGAGTAAGGATACATATGAGTTTGAGCACAAACGACTTTGTAGCATATACCACACAGAGTCTTTCCAAATGAATGTTACCTTCTGCCCTCTGGTGATACATGAGCCACTGTAATCTCTCCTCTGGGTCCTTCTATGTTTGTTATTTATATTCCATAGATTTCCATATTGTAAAGCGAGGAGGCACCTCAGCAGCTGCGTTGCCTGAAGCGGATATTATGAAGCAGCTGTGTTAAACACGTCACAAGCCAGCCGTGGCTTTTGTGACTCTGGCCCATGCCAACGGGGCAGCTGGACTATTCTGAGCTGTCATTAATTTGACTTAACTATGAGCTTTGCCTCCTGGCAGCCGAATAGAGCGGATAAGGACAAGCACATCACAGGACGGATAATTTGTCACGTCCGAAGAGGGAGGCTTTAGGTTTTGAATAATGCGGTAACAGGAATTATATTCAGATGAAATTTGAATAGTCTAATTACAGTTGGTAATTTAACTCATAGGCAGAAGAGACGGAGGCTAATTTAAGATCTCTGGAGTCTTTTCACTTTCACTTACTAATAGATATTAGGTAGCAGTTAGCCATAATTACACTAGCATATTAAATGTTTAGCCCCTATGAGTGTCTCGGTAGGAGCAGGTAGACTGCCGGAATGCTGCTTTTGAAAAGTCAGATTTAATTTATAATAATAGTGTAAAGCAAAGTAATATTGTGCAAAGTAGATTAGCCTGGTTAGGTTACTCCTTGCTGGATTAGTAGCTGAATGGTAATTGGGGGAAATGGTTTTAAGTTTAATGAAATACAAAAAACCCATACGTTTTAAAGCTTACTGTAAGAAATACATATTCATACATGCTGCTTTAACTTGACCTGGACTGTCAAGACAATGATCGTTGAACAGGATTCAAATTTGTATGAATTAATTTATTTTTACATTTTTTAATTTTCTTTTATCATATCAGTGTGTCAGATTTTGCATGCATGTGCATGAAGATTTAGTTGTCATACACTTGTATGCAATACTCTTTTAGTGTTAGTTGGATGTATCTAGTGAATCCTATGAATTTTGATTTACTTGCAGACAGTTTTTTCCACTCACCCAACCTGACAGTTATTATGATTGTATAGGTCTGTTCTTAAGAGATTGCGGCGTTTGGAAGATTTATCTAAAAGCTATTGAAGCACTCTTGTATGTAATAGGCAATGTGGTATTATAATCAAGTTTGTTGTATTTCTAATGCCAAGCAACACTGTATACTGACTGTGCTGTGAAACTTCTACCCTGTACGGGCAGCATGATGGCTTAGTGGTTAGCTCTTCTGCCTAACAGAGCAGGAGTTTTGTATGTTCTCCCTGTGTTTGCGTGGGTTTTCTCCGGGTGCTCCAGTTTCCTCCAACACTCCAAAAGCATACTAGTAGGTTTATTGGCTGCTATTAAATTGACCCTAGTCTCTCTCTCTCTCAGTGTGTGTTAGAGAATTTAGCTCCAATGGGGCAGGGACTGATGTGAGTGAGTTCTCTGTACAGCGCTGCGGAATTAGTGACACTATATAAATAGTTGATGATAATGTCCTGTGTACATACTATGCTCCTGTATATTACTCTGCTCTGTAATATCATATACCACTTTTTCCTGTAATGCCTTATGTTGTCCTATGTCTCTCTGTACTGCTCTGTGATGCCATAAGCTTTTCCTGTATGACTATGAATCCTAAAATGATCTCGCTAAACCATACCACCATATCTGTGAGTCTGCAGATTTTCACAGATCGTGATCCATCTCAGATCACTTTAGTTCAGTTCTGTGAACTTGTCAGCACCGGACCCAGGGGAGAGTGCCTCCCCCCCCCCCCCCCGTCATTGCTGTACCAGTGCCTCTTCCTAATACAGTTAGCTCTCCTCCCATGGCATAGATTTCATCAAATAGTGAGAGGGGACTTCTAAGGGAATTTTGAAATTCCAACTCTTAACCTAAGATCTAAATTCATCCCTTCCCATGCTAAATGAAAGGAGGAAAAGGGAAGAACTTTGAATTTATTGAAGAGGACCTTGGAGATCCTCCCTAAATGTCACTGATTTACAATCCATAAGTTAAATCCTCATGAAGGCTGATTTCCGAAAAAGAACATTTAGAAAAATTATCATTTTCAATGATAATTAACCCTGTCTGAGTATACATACGTCAACATACAACCTACCAGTGAAATAACTGGTTTCAGCATATATTGCAGTTTTTGAAGACTCCACTACTGCAGCAACTGCTCGGCTTCCTTAATTTAATTTTCAGTGCAGTTACCAGGCTGGATGTCGGTGGCAGTTTGTTGATACATGAGCCTATTTTCCTTCCACCGCAAGCTCATAAATAAGAAAACAAATAACCTGCGGTTATTCTACTAGAAGACCTAAATTTCCGAGTTTGATGTAGTGAGATTATTTTCCAAAAGCGGTTTTATGATCTATTGCCAAACTTATTTTCTTTCAGGGTTGCACAATGATCTCGTCCCTGCCAGGCTTTCAATCACTGTGTCAACCCAAAGCAGTGCACCAATTGCGAAACATATGTTGTTAGTCTATACCAGTTGATAATTGATACAATCAAGGCCATGGAGTAGATGTTGGATAGTGAATAACAGGGAGTTCTTGAACCACATTTTGGAATAAAGTTGTCTAGGGACTTCAGTAGTAGGTCTGGACCAGCTTTGTTTGTTTATAGCCTATCATATTATATATATTAAGACTTAGAATGTGTGCACCTTATTGCAAACAATCTTCAATTCCTGCTCACTCCTCTAGGGTGTCTTCAGTTTTATAGTGGGTGGGGATAGAACAACTTGTAGCCAATCAGATCATTGCAGCAACAGGAGATAAGTGTACAGGTCTTGTGGGAGGCAGCAACCTGTTTAACCGGGTGATTAACAGAGTTAGATGTGACAGGGGTGGTGTCATGACGAGAGGAGGACGACACAGACTGAGAGTTAGATAGTGGAAGGAGCAGGGTCCCTAATACACAATGTAGTGATGTGAGCCTTCTATAATACCGGTGCAGGAAAACTGGTGTCAAATATGCCACTGCATGAAAGAAAGTCCATACATACAACTTGTTTATCCTATTGCATCTGTTTGACTCAATGCAGTTAAATCTAGATGACCAAATCAATCACAAATCCAATCACATTGGCTGAAAAATGTTGATCCAAAATGGATTTTAATTGTGTGTGTCGTAAATGTTTGATCTATCGAAATTATCCAAATTGCTCATGTGCAATATTTAAATGTTTATGTATGCAAGATAATTGTTTTCTTCTACTATTAAATTGTGACTGTTTATCAAGTTAAAAGAAAGTGCTAGGATAATCACAACACTGCACATTTTCAAATAAAATAAATATAATTTTTCAAATTTAATTGCATACAGCATTTTTCTTTTTTCGCAACATTTTATTTAATGAAAGAACAAACAATCCAAAGTATTACAGAATAGACAGCAAAACAAAAAAACATTGAGTAATAACATACCTGCCATTTTTAAGTAACATGATTAGACCAACATGAAGATTACAGTACAAACTGGTGAGATTAAAGATTTAGGGTCTGATGCCGAGTAGGATGTATATGTGTAATTAAAACCCCACTCAAATCAAATGCATGTAGCATGTAGAATTAGCATATAAGATCACATCTCATGATTCGTAACATATGCACAAGGTTTATGTCCAGGTGCACATCAGATACACTGACACCCAAATCAACACATTTGTAGATTGAGAATGTTATGTGACTGCACCACTAATATCTCCCATTAATCACATTAATTCAATTCACTTCATTAAATTGAAATCATCTAATGTATGTTCAATCAAAGCGGCAGATTAAATTAACATTATTTGTGTTTGCATCAAGTGTGTATATTAGTAATCTATCATTTCTGTAAATTTTTCTGAGAAAACAAGATTATTAAATATACAGCACATATTTGTATTATTACTGTATAATTGTTCACTTAGAAGGTGCTGCAAAAAGTAGCAGTGCTGTACATTGGAGAAGTAAAGCACATAACAAAGATGTAGAGCTAGAACGGGTAAAGTAGTGGCCTTTTATCAAGCACACACATCATAGAGGTTAGGAGACGTGTTAAGAAGTTACAAGATAATAGAAGGTGCGAGTGTGAAGAGAGCAACCCTGCTGAAGAGCTTTGCTAGACATAGGGACTGAGATTTGGCTGCATGGGAGCATGGAAAATTACCGAATTTCCATCCATATGGAGAGCAGTACGCATTTCAAGATGCATCCATCTCTGTATCAGCAGCATATGCGCCTGGTTTACGATAAGTCATCATCTTCAGCACCTATTTGGTATAGGGCAGGTACAAAAGATACACCTCCTAACAGGCATATATACGGTTTCTGCAGGTCTGCGTGAGCTGCGGTTGCATGCTCCTTTTCTCCCCCATAGGCAAACTGAGGGGGTTTCCTAATTCCTGGAAACCCCCCTACAAGCCTGGGGCACTGTATAATTGAGGTGGCTGGACCCTGCTCCCACTTCACACAGCTCTGCTTGAAAAGGGAGAGCTGCGTGCACCTAACAGTAGTGCATGCAGCATTGCTCAAGTATAATATAGGGATAGGAAGAGTTGGAGAGCAGCCAAGCAGTGTCTAAAATTATAGCCACACCCCCATGCATGCTGGGCACGCCCACTGGCGGCGTGGTGTGAAAACCCACCTCTACAAATCCCACTCTTCATCAGCCGCATACTGTTTCAAACTGGGTTAGTTCTCGAAAACCATCTGCATACAATAATTACAAAAATAAAAATGAAGATAGTGTCTGTCTGTGTCATGCATATTTTCCATAGTTATTTATTATATCTATTAAGAAAAGATACAATAATGACAGATACAGAGTGATGCCAAAAACTGGTGATTAAACTGTAAATTTTGCAGATTTGCCACATATTATTGCTATGCTAAACTTTTCAACTGTTCAATCTATAATCTATGTAAGATAAATGATCCAATTATTACTTATTATTATTTCACTTACTTATTTAAATGATATCATTATTATTTCTAAATGGTGCTAATGGACTTATTCTATAATAAAACAAGATGATCAAAATGATAAACTGTACTAAAATTCTACTTTTACATGTAGGGTAAAATGCCAAAGTATAACACATGCAAAATAACAGCTGTTTTATGTTCTGAGAATGCTTTATTCTGTGACATGTGAATACCGATGAAATTCTGGGATAGCTGCACATTGTGCATTTGAAGGCTCCTGATATTTATCTGTTCTTTTTAAGATGCCTTTTTGCTATTGGAATGATTTTTAGTCATGCAGAAAATGCCACAGACATTGAAGACAGCACAAAACTTGGTTAATATTATTATGAAATTGAAGAAATGCAGCATTTTTAAAGTGTACTTCACCAAACTCAGTGAGGCGAACTAGTGAATTTACAGGCTGATGTCTCATGAATATCATCATCATCATCATCATCATCGTTTATTTATATAGCGCCAGCATATTCCGTAGTGCTTTACAATTGGGGATATTAGTTCAGTCCTCAAAATGTCTGGCTTCATAAACTGTAGGTGATGATTACACTTTAAAATAGTTAAAGTTGCACCAGGGGCTGCTGTGTGCAGCCGGATTTCGTGCAGCTGATCCGTTGGTTTGACAACCCGAGATGAAAACTGGGTGGGGAGGGGGGTGTTGGGCTGGCAGGGGGTGGGGTATTTGGGGGAGAGTGTTGGGGGGGGCAATAACAAGCCTCAGGGCCATCTTTTCCATTGGGCACGATGGGCAGCTGCCCATGGGCCCCACGGGCAAGGGGGCCCCATAGGCATGGCTCTTAATGAGAATAAATAATCCTGAAAAAAGAAAAAACCTGCAAAAAAAAACCTTCAAGGGTCACTGAGCAAGTACATCTATCTATCTCTATCTCTATATATCTATATCTATATCTATATCTGTATCTGTATACATCTATATATCTATATCTATATCTAGGGGCCCCGGTGCACTGCTTTGCCCGGGGGCCCATAATGTTGTTAAGATGGCCCTGACAAGCCTCATATTCTGGTGCATATTCTAAAGAAGTTTTTTACATGCTTGTAGTATAATTTGGCGAAAGATTAAATGTGGAGAAATAAGGACAGATCTGAGTTAAGGGTGACACCTAGGCAGCGAGTCCAAAGGGTAGGGTTTTTCTGTTGTTGTTCTCAACAGAAATAGAGATGTCAGGTAGGTCCCTTTGGTTTTTCTGTTGTTGTTCTCAACAGAAATAGAGATGTCAAGATGTTGCTGTGGTTGGCTGGTAAAGAGATTAATAGCTCAGTTTTTCAAAGTTTGAGTTTGAGGTGGCAAAAGGACATACAAGAAAAATGTCTGAAAGACATTCAGTATTGTGGGATGACATAAATGATGGGAGAATTTAGGATAGATAACTTTGGGTGTGACCTTCATTTAGGTGATATTGAAACCCAGAATGGGCCTTTTAGTTTTCCAAGCAAAGAAGGATTATAGATTGGGAATGAGGATGAGAACAGGATAATACAGTGTCCTGAAGGACAGACGTAAGACTTGCATCATTTGTATAAGAGGCGAGTGGTCAACAGTGTGAAATGCAGCAGAAAGGACAAAGAGAAGTAGAAGCAGTGGTCAAATCATTGATCACCTCCACATTTCTGTGGAGTGTTGGGAACGAAAGCCAGAAGAAGAAGAAGGAGAACAAATATTTGAAGTGAGTGTAGACAAGCCGCACAAGAAGCTCGGAGGAGCATGAAAGTTGAGAGATAGGGAAATCATCTGAGACAGAATATGAGTCAGCATTTCTTTTTCCAGAATAGGACATTAATAATAAATGCTGCATGCTTTAATAATGATGGAAGAATGCCATCTGAGAGGGATTACAGATGTTAGTTAGGGCTGGGGTGAGCACAGGAGACAGCGAGAGGTGCCAAAGGTTGTGGGAAAGGAATTGACCACATTGTTGCTCTGGAAAGGGAATGCAATTTCATATCAGAGGTTGTCAATCTTGTCCTCATAGCGAGATCTTGGGCAGTGATGGTGGTTGGTGGGGTTGCTGTGAGAGGGTTAAGTATTTTAAATGTATTGAATAAGTGTTGGGGATAGGAGACTGAGCAAAGATGATTGGAAGCATACTTAGTTTGCAATGTCCAGAGCATTTCAGCAGGAGTGGTACATAACGGTATATTTGAGGAACTTATCAGGATACGGTATGAGACTTTTGGGAGAGTTTGTGAAGCCATCATGTTTCCTTTTTTTTGGCTGAGGTTGTGGATGGACCTGAAAAAAAAATAGCTAGATATACTTGTTCAATGGGATGTTGCAAGGGTGTGATTAAGATGTGAGACTTCCAAATCAGAGAGAATGTAGAAATATGGGAAATAAGAAGTAGAGGAGAGATTGCAGGTGATTGTCTAAGAGATGGAGATAAGTGTTAAAGAAATCAGAAACTGAAAAAGTTGGACAAAGCAAGATCATCACAATGAACAGAAGAGTCTGTCAATTAGGAGAGGCAGCGAGCAGAGGTTAGAGCCAATAGTTTGAAAGCAGAAGGAGAATATAGATCATAAATTTGATGCTGAAATCAACCAAGATTATGATGGGAATTAAGGCAGCCAGGCTGATACATGTTCAAGGATTTGCTTGGGTGGTCTAGGAGAATAATAAATCACAGCAACATGGGGAGAAAAGCGGTTGGAAATCCAGACAGTATGTACTTCAAGAGATGGTGGTGGTGAAGGTACTGGTGAGAGAACTTTAAATATGCACTGTGGGGAGAGGTGATGACCAACATCACTTTCTTGTATGCTTCCAGGCCAGGAGGCATAAGTAATGTGGAAACCACCATGTGAAACGGCTGCAGCTGAGAGGTCTGATTGTATGAACCATGCTGCTGCTAGTGTCACAAGGTTGGGGTTATGGAGGAGCTAGTTTGTTACAGACAGAGCTTGTATTCCATGACACATTTAACGGATCCACAAAGTGATGAGAGGCAGGTGATATGTTTAGGATTTGCTGGATTTCTGTACAGAATCAGTCTGAAGTGCATGGGAGACGTGGTGGCACCTGGATTTGGTGGTACACTGGCTGCTAGAAAGGTTGAGAGGTAGAAGTATTATTTTAACATTTAAATTTTAACTTATTTTGTGACAGCAGATTGAGTATAGTGCAGTTAAGTAATGAAGACAGGAAAAAGTTAAGTGTTAATTAGAGAAGAATGGAGAAATGAGGGGGGCAATACGGATAAAGGGTTTTGATACAGGGGAGGGAAGGTGAAGGGTTTTGTAATGGTATGCGGTCAACGGCTAGACATTCATTTGGTCAACATTCAGAAACTCGACAAAAATTAGGTTGACAATTGAAATGTCGACAGTATTATATGGTTAGATATATATGGGTAGGGTTATGGATAGGGTGTTAACCTAATAATACTGTCTACATTTGAATTGTCGACCTAGTAATACTACCCACTTGTCGACGTAATAATAATTTCTAAATTTGAATTGTTGACATAATAATACTATCTACATTTCCATTGTTGAACTAATAATACCATCTACATTTGAATTGTCCACCTAAAAATACTGTCTACATTTGACTTGTCGACCTAATAATACTGTCTACATTTGATTTGTCGACCTAATAATACTGTCTACATTTGACTTGTCGACCTAATAACACTGTTTACATTTGACTTGTCGACCTAATAATACTGTCTACATTTGACTTGTAGACCAAATAATATCGTCTACATTTCAATTGTTGACCTAATAATACTGTTGATGTCATTATTGTCAACTTTCCAACCCTGTCTATATTATGGTGTCGACATATAAATGTCAATCATTTAACTGTCGAACATACATATCATACCCGTTGTAATTCTAAGGATAATACCATGGTGGGACAGCTAGAAAGACAATATGTTAAACTTTGGCACAGGGTGTGAGAATAAGTGGCAAAGGTTCAATGCAAAAAAAAAAATAAGCTAATGAGAAATAAAATCAGCGATCTACATTATCTAGCGTCTCAGTGTGTGCCAAGAACGTCTGTTTTCAAAACACATGTTTATCTCCTCTGATCCTCTTCTTGGGAATGATACCCACCGGCTGTATGTATTACAGAAATCTGTATTATGCGTGTAATTAACAGTCTATCTAATTTAGGACAAATCAAGTTTGTCTTCATTTTATTGTGCGTACAATAAAGATATGAACAGAGCTATAACAATGGATGTGTTTTCTGGTGTTTTCTCCAAGAAGCAGTGGTTGATATGTCTCTATGAGGACTTGTATCACTCACAGGACATAGTATAGAAAGCGGGCGGATCTAGAAAATAATTTTACCAGGGGCGAATTATGGGGGGTGGGCGGGCAACACACTCTCCCTGCCTGTCTGTTGAACGGACCTGCACATAGTGTGCAGCCACAGGCAGCAAGCCCCTGCTAGGGGGGGCGATTGCCCCAATCGCCCCCTCCTGGATCTGCCACTGATAGAAAGTATATATACTGTATACTTGTACATTCCTGGTGATAGGGAGAATTACTTTGTATTTTCTCTACTTTGACTTTAACTTCAGCTCTTTGAACTCTGCTGTTGTATTGAGTGCATTGGGGGCATGAAGCACTGAACCAGAGGCAAAATGTCTTGGCCTCAGTAATAGCAGTCATTATGATACAGATGAGAACTCCGCTGGCGGCCACAATTGGAATTTTATTCTCTGACACATAAAATCCAACCATGGAGAAAGATTGAACATTTTAAGAAAGTTGCATTCTTAAAATTCCCAAACCACATGGTAAAGAGGGAAAATATACTGGTAAAATATATAGGTCGAGGGACTAGGGACCCTCCCGTTTATACCATTTAAACTAATTATTAAGCAATTTTATCCTACACTTAGTAATGTTTTTATTTTCCCCTTATTTAGACTCTTGAAGCACCTAATTGGACATTATAGGACATCATTTAGAGTCGGACGCAAAGTCCGTTTAAGAAGTGTAGGAGTGGGAGTGTGCCGCAGCTTGGTAGGGTATTACGAGTGGCAAGCAACCCCAGTCTCATCCCACTCGTAATACCCTATGGAGCTGCGAGCAGTTCCTGCAGCTAGCTAACCGTTTGCGCCACCTAATTCCTGCCGCACAGCTTTAGCCCTTTTTTGACGTGTGTTGCGTCTGCGCCTCACTGCGACTAGGATGTATTTACATGGTCACGCCTTCACAATTCCGCGTTCCTCCCATTCTCTCGTAGTAGGTCGCAAGCTGTCGCAAGTGTTAATTGTGTTCAAGATGCAGGCGGATTTGGTGCTTTCTGCACATGCGTGGTAGTGTTTTTTTGCTGGATGCACCTAAACGGACTTTGCGTCCGACTCTAAATGAGGTCCTATAAGTGGGAATAGATTGCTTTATCTGTTTACTTTAAAGTATATTGCTCACAAATGTAAGTATGGGATTGATTTTATTCTCTGAGGTTAATGGTGTCCCAGATTTTCATTACAAAAATTACGGATGCCCTAAGAATTGCGCAGTTTGCGACCTTTAGCTTTCATACACACATAACTATTTTCAGAGCTAGGTTGTAGCACCTTCTAGGGAGAAGGTGCTACAACCTAGCTCTGATATCTAATATATAAATGCTGTGTGTGTGTGGAAAAAAACCCCAAGTTGCAGCGCCACCTGCTGGGCAGAGTTATACACTGACCTACTAAATTCTTAGTGTGTGTGGGAAAAAAAATTCAAAAAGGGCTGAAATTTGGTAGGACTCAAACTCATTTTCGTGAGGTAATTTTACCTCATGAACACACATGTGTAGAGGCGTGCGTTAATGTGTGTGTGTATGTGTGTGTGTGTGTGGAAAAAACTATTTTCTCAGAAAGGGCTCATCCAATTGACCTGAAATTTGGTATACTGACATTATTTGACAAAAAAATTAGAATAGTCAAGTCAGTTAACTTCCATCATCCCCCCATCCCCCCTTCCCCCCGTGGGAGGGGTAGTAAAGGCTAAATTTACGAGTTGAGGGGTCAAACTCATTTTCGTGAGGTAATTTTACCTCATGAACACACATTAAAAAGGGCGCTTGCGTCGGGAAGTAAAGATATTCCCCTGAGGAGGCCTGGGCTAGGCCCAAATGCATGACAAGAACCTTTTTAAGACCTTAAGTATCTTGATTTGACTAGAATGCATGAGTATCATGCACTGGTTAACTTGTATGTTATATGTTTATCCAGGTTCTTTACTAAGTGAACATTAGGGGGTTGAGTTGGTCGCAAAATGACAGTAGAAAAAGAACACGGAACAATAGCACACTTCTGGCCATATACAGAACCGCACACATATCGAGATGCCTCCGGGTATGGGGGTGTGGAATGGTGAGAGAGGAACATCAGTCTAGCTGCGGCACTTAGGATGGATTGAAGCATAAATAGATACATGAGGGGAATGCCAGATAGGAGGAGGTGGTGTTAGTAGATGCAGGAAATGAAAGCATCGATCAGAGTTGTGGTTGCATCTTGGGTAATAAAGGACATATTCTAGCAATGTTTCCAAGGTGGAGTTGACAGGACTGGAGAGAAACTGGATGCAGGGGATTATTCCTCAAAATTTCCTTAGTCTCCAAAACAAGGCAGTGGGCTTGGGAAACTGGGGAAATGATGTTGTTCTTGAGGTGATTAGATGATAAGCAGCATTCACATTCAAAATTAATGCAATTTATTCCATTTTTTATAGTACATTATTTGTTTTTAAAATAAATGAGAAGCCATAAACCATTTATAAGTGTGGCTTTTAAATGTGTCTATATTAACTTAAATTAGTTAGTTAAAGCTAATTCTGCATTCTGCCCTTCTGTGGGCAGGATCTATCTTTAGTCCAATCATGGGTGAGCTATCTCATAACTCAGTGATGTCACTAGTTTACAGCAAATTGATAGGCTGCATTCTCAGAAATATTGGTTCAGCCCACAAAATGGCTACCTAGTGTGAGTTTAAGAGAGGGGATACATTTTAAAGGCCCATACCTATATGGCATTAGCCAGAGCCGTAACTAGGGTGGTGCGGGCGGTGCCGTCGCCCAGGGCGCAAGCCCGAGAGGGCGCAGCAGCCGCCCGCTACTCTCCCCTTTGTGGCACATTAAAAGGGAAAAAAAAATAATATTTTTTTTTGGCCCCTCCCCCGACTCGCGGCACCCCCCCGCGACTCGTGCGGGGGGGGGGGGGGGAGGGGTGTAGAGTAAGAAGGGAGGGAGGTTGGCACTTGAGCGGGGGGGTAGGTGGTGATGGAAGGATCAAATCCTATTGCTGACTGGGAGAGAGCTATGCGTCCATCTGTGATGACATCACCGCAGCTGCAGATCCAATGTGACAGCGCAGGGGGGTGGGATGAGTGGAGGACAGCTCCTCTGACTTCCTGACTGACTCACATGAAGAAGTTGTGCAGTAAATAGCAGGTATTTTAACACTCACAGAATCACATATTCACTAGCACCATATGTACACTATAAATGCAGATTATATACAAACCTCTACTTCCTCTCTGAATATTCAGTGTCAGCCTAAGTAATCACTTGATAAGTGAAGAAAAAAACCCCCCCCAATATTGTCACTACACAAACTGTTGCAGATACAGACTTTTATGCTCTCTCTACCTCAATAAAATAATTGTTAGTCCTGTACTTCAACATATAGTTGATGAGTAAACACACAGGGCGCACTCATAAAGGGGCAGACACACAGGGCGCACTCATACAGGGACAGACACACAGGGCGCACTCATACAGGGGCAGACACACAGGGCGGCACTCATACAGGGGCAGACACACAGGGCGGCACTCATACAGGGGCAGACACACAGGGCGCACTCATACAGGGGCAGACACACAGGGCGCACTCATACAGCGGCAGACACACAGGGCGCACTCATACAGGGGCAGACACACAGGGCGCACTCATACAGGGGCAGACACACAGGGCGGCACTCATACAGGGGCAGACACACAGGGCGCACTCATACAGGGGCAGACACACAGGGCGCACTCATACAGGGGCAGACACACAGGGCGCACTCATACAGGGGCAGACACACAGGGCGCACTCATACAGGGGCAGACACACAGGGCGCACTCATACAGGGGCAGACACACAGGGCGGCACTCATACCAGGGGCAGACACACAGGGCGGCACTCATACAGGGGCAGACACACAGGGCGGCACTCATACCAGGGGCAGACACACAGGGCGGCACTCATACCAGGGGCAGACACACAGGGCGGCACTCATACAGGGGCAGACACACAGGGCACTTTATATAGTGTCATTAAGATGCTCTCTGTATTGCAGACACAAGAATGCCCTCTGCATTGTATGGCTGACACAAGAATGCTCTCTCTATTGCATGACGTTTGCTAGTATACTCTTTGCATTGTATGATGGTCACTAGAATTCACTTATGTATTGTATGGCGGTCACTAGGATGCTCTTTGTATTGTATGGCGATCCCTAGGATGATGTTTATTTTGTATGGCGGTCACTAGGAGGCTGTTTATATTGTATTTGTATCACTAATACTGGCTAAATTATCATGCAGAACAGTATAAACCTTGCAATTCAATATGTATGATGCATCCATGGGAGTATTTTAATTTAATCTGAAAAAGAAAAATGTTTTAATTGTTCATGCTTGTGTGTATAAGTAATCACAGTTTTATTTAAAAGTATGTGGTTTTTATCTTTGAAATCCCTAACTCCAAGAAGAGGGGATTGGGAGGAATAGAGGACATTGGGAGGTTGGAACCTCTTCTTCGGGGTTAAGGCACACACCAGCATGGTTTCGACATGCTACAGTTTTGCATACAGGTATGCAGAAGCAGTGTGATTTACTTTTTATTTTTTTAATTTGATATTGTTACTGAGACTTTTTGATCCGGTGGGTGACCCAACTATTATTACATTAATGCTAACCCTGTGAACTCCCTGCTGCTGGATTAAGCTGCTCCACTTACATAACTAATGTGTATACACCATCCACTGGTGTGTTGACTGTCTACTTGTGACTGCTCCACCTACATGTGCAATGCTTTGCCTACTTGTGTGTTAGCTTCGTCAACTGTGATAGACGGACTCTGCTTACCATAGCGTATTGCATTTGCCTTGTATAAAAACCAATGTGGCTCGAGCTAATGGAGTGCTAACTCCGCCTACAATTTGCCCCGCCTACCATTTATTGGTCCCGCCTACATGAGGCCACTTTCAGAATTTTTCCAGGGCCACTTTAAGTTCCCAATCCGCCCCTGGTATTATGTGTGTGTGAGGGGCCACTGTGTGTGTGTGTGTGTGTGTGTATTATGTGTGTGTGAGGGGCCACTGTGTGTGTGTGTGAGGGGCCACTGTGTGTGTGAAGGGGGGGGGGGGGCAAACCAATATCTTGCCTAGGGCCCCATGAGGTGTAAATCCGGCTCTGATAGATATATATATCATGCATTTGCAAATATGTGTAGCAGAATTCTTTAAAGTGCTAGCCACACCCCCACATTAGGTTGGCCACACCCACTTGGCAAATGTCACTCCCACTTTGATGGGGGGCGCCGGTGCCCTGTCTCGCCCAGGGCACTGAAATGTCTAGTTACGGCACTGGCATTAGCAATTTGATGCATTCATGTTTTTTCGTTGTGTAAGATCTAAATATTTGACTTTAATCAGCCGCTTCCTGGACAATTATTCTTTGTGCTGCCAGTTTTGGGAATGCTTTGAAATAAATGTACTGATCAGATAAAATTCGGCCAGTTTAAATCTCTTTCTCATTATCAGATTCACTAGAGGAGACGGCAACATTTTAGGCTCATGTGTGATGTTTAATAACTTGCATTTTTACATTTCTGTATGTTTAATTGTAATGAGAATGTTTGTTTACAATTCTAGGTTCGCATATTCACGTACTTGATTGGAAGAGAAGCTGCTTTTGCAGATAACCTGAAATGGATGGCTTGTGCCAATAAGGGTGAGTGATTTATGTTCTGTACATATATGTTATAAAATTTTCGGTAATGAGCTTAAAATGCAGCAAACAAATATCAATACAAGCTACTTTTCAAAAAATAAAATAAATAAATATAATAATGTACATTTTCAAAACATAAGTGTTCATATATTTTTGTTATGTGAGCTGCTTATCTTTTTTACCAATTTTCTGTATTTTATTCAGGGGCAATTATGAAAACATGTATCTAGGTAACTGTACAACAAAATGTCCTGTAAACTGTAGCAACCAATCAGAGGCTTGCTTTCATTCTCCATAAAACATAACTAATATCTGATTGGTTGCATTTTTTTTAAGATTTCTTTGCAGCGTGTTTCCTAAATGTCTCTATTTCAGTCAGTACGTTAAAAGGACATCTTTTTTTTTCTTTTTAGTTTTGGGAAGAATTATGAGAGATAACTAAAATAAGAAGATTTCACTTACCTGTGCGCCCTCAATGTTCCATTCCAGTGGGTCTCCCAATGCTAGGAAAGATCCAAGCAGGAGATCCACTGTCCTGATTGGGCTTTTGCAGACTCGTAGCAATGTTGTCAAGGCCCAACGCCCTGCTAGCTTTCCATCCGGATGCACTCTTTTAAACAGCATTATATATAACATTTGTATTTGCTTGCACTGAACCAGTAACAGTACTTACAAATGTTCACAAGGTTTCAGAAATACATATAGTTGTTTACGTTATTATGTGTCTCCTCCCTCCTATTCATTATCGCTAGTGGCATTTTACAGAAATATGAGTGAGGAGTCTCATTCAGACAGTGGTTTCAAAGAGTCTGCTCTGTGTAGGAGAATGAAAACTTCATTCCAAACGTTTTTCGTGTTTAATGACAAGTGAAGCTTTTAGGGGGAACGCACTTAAAGGGCGACAGGCTTTGTCACAGGCTGAACACTTACTTGAAGGGTTAACATCGGGTGGGGCCCGACCAATGGTAGCTCCTGTGGGAGGGTCCTGGGTTGAATATAGCAGACGGCACTTCCTGGTTTGTCTCACTCTTCAGCACGAGATACCACCCACCCACTCCTTGGCTCAGGTACTCTACTTTACACTGTTTGCGGTAGGAAGGCACTGCATTCAGCGGCTGATTAGTGGGCGCAAAGGTAGTTGGCCACAGGTCACTGTCCCCTTAGAGGCACCAGTAACTCCTTTTTGGTCCTTCGGTGAGGAGGGTCCCTGTCCGGCTCAGTGAGGGAGGGCAGCATGAGTTTAGATGGGGGGGCATTCACTCTGACGCCAATTCAGCGCACTATAGTTTGGGATGTGTTTCCCATGGTAAGTGGATGTACGGCGGTTTGCGCCAATTCCACGTATCTAGTTATATCAGCTTGGGAGCTGTACCGCAGTGCCCTTTCTCCACCACCATAGGTTTAGTTTAATACTAACTTAATAATAAAATGTCCTCCATTTTTAGCAAGCTTATACATGACTCCGTGTGTTTATTTTATACAATATGGTTAAGAATTTTAAGGTTGTTGTGAAGTTTATGGGGACATACACAGTGAGCCCTTTACACAATCTTCATCATCAGCCATTTATATAGCGCCATTAATTCCTCAGCAATACAGAGAACTGATTCACATCAGCCCTGCCCCAATGGAGCTTACAGTCTAACTTTCCTAACATACACACACACAGACAGAGAGAAAGACTAGGGTTAATTTCTGATAGCAGCCAATTACTAGTATGTTTTTGGAGTGTGGGAGGAAACCGGAGCACCCGGAGGAAACCCACGCAAAAACGGGGAGAACATACAAACTCCATACAGATACAGCCATGGTTGAGAATCGAACTCATGACCCCAGTGCTGTGAGGCAGAAGTGCTAACCACTAAAGCTGGGTACACACTACAGAAATTTCGACCAACTTTTTATGCTGAGCGATTTTACATGCGATCGATGTTCCGATCGCTTGGTCCATGGACTGCATACACACTAGCCTTGTTTAGGACGATAAAGGGAAGAGCGGACGTCCCTTTAGCGACTTTTTATAGCCATGTTGTCGTGAGCAATGACTGTAATTTCATACTCACTGTTGTGGATCGGTCGGAAGTTTATACACACTACACAGCGGAAACGAGATTGGAATGAAAATATTAAACGGTACGACCGACCAAATGAGGCGACAATCGTCCATTTGGGCAGACTTTCGACCATCGTGTCACTGCACACACTGACCCGACTTTTGAACGAGCGGTCGTATGTCGGCTGATTTAGCCGATTATTGGATGAAAACTGTGTAGTGTGTACCCAGCTTAAGCCACCGTGCTGCACAATTTCCTAGATAAATCCTGTTTTAAAGATATCTACTGTATATTTTTTCATGTGCTGATAAGAGTCACATTTCCACAATAATTAAACAAGAAAATCTTGAAATTTAAAGCACTGTTTATTGTGTTAAACCCTATTAGAGTTACACGTCCTCAGTGTTGTTCCCTGTACCTGCAGCTGTAGCAGTTCTCTCTGCCTCGCATCAATCAGCTATTCTCGGATCCGTTGTCTATAGTGAACTGAGGCGTGTACTGTATCCTTGGGGATGGCAAGATATTAAAGCAGATCTAATCTCTAACTCGGCCCAAAAGTTCAGGCTTTAATCCACGAGTGGGTTGGCCGTACACACAGCAGTCAAAGAGGTCACTGGCCCTCAAATCAATTTTACTTGAGGATTATTTCTTCCTTCAGTGCACCACACAAGGCACAGCAGTTTGCAAAATTTCCATCTCAGTGTGCAGTGTCCTTGTGCCGGCCGTAGATCACTGGGGAGTCTCTCTCAAACTTGCATATTTTTCTAACTCAAGCTCCTAATGTGAAAATCGTCAGCCCTTCCGCGCACGTTCTCCATTACATTTGATGCAGAAGTAGAACATATCTTGTGGGAGAGGGTGTTTAATGACGCATGGCGGCAACCCATTTTAAATACATTAGAACAATCAAAAGCCAGAAATCCCAACGGAGAGGCTTGCGGAATTGACATTCCATTTTCCAGATTTGCTGTAAGCAAGGATGCTTTTGAAAGTTAAATGACAGGATTAGGCAATTTTGATTAGATTGTTAATTTAACACAGCTACACAATGCATATGCCATAACTAGCCTAATAAGGCTCTGATATGCCCTTATCACTTTATATTATCATACACTGTCCAGCTTTGCAACAAATATTTCTACTGGCTTATATTACATAGAAACATAGTTGATGAGGTTGAAAAAAGACACCAGTCCATCAAGTTCAACCTATTTTGGATCTCCTGCGATCCTGCACTTATATTTGAAATTAATCCAGAGTAAGCAACCGCCCATCTGTTTCAATTTTGAAAAATCCCCCCAGACTCAATATTGCAATCCAATTTTTACCCTATATCCACTACTATCCTTTATTTTAAATTAACGGTCGTATCCCTGGATACACCTTTCCGCTAAAAATTTGTCTAACCCTTTCTTAAACATATCTATTGAATCTGCCATCACAACCTTCCCTGGCAATGAATTCCATATCATGACTGCCCTTACTGTAAAGAACCCCTTCCTTTGCTGGTTGTGAAATTTCCTCTCCTCTAACCTTAGGGGATGACCACGTGTCCTGTGTATGGTCCTTGGGGTAAAAAGTTCCCATGAAAGCTCTCCGTATTGATATTGATTTAATGTCTATTCTATCTATACTGCACAGTCATATAAAGAGTTAAATGATAGTTAGTAAATGCAAAGTATTTTTGCAATTTGTGTTTATCTTCATCATTTATTTGAACATGATGGCCCTGAGTCATTAGGGAAAGCAAAGCAAAAAAAGGAGTAACCTTGCACCTTGGCAAAGCCATGTTGCATTAGAGGGGGAGGTAAATATAAAATGTGGGGACAGATTTATAGTTTGGGTAGGGCATGTCCTAGATCAACTTTACATTTCAGTTTAAAAATAAAAATAAAGCTATCAAGTATTAGTGTGCTACATGAAAAAGCAGCCAGTATTTTCCTTACATGCAAAATAATAAACTAATTTAGACTAACTTAGACTGTAATCCCCAATGGGGCAGGGACTGATGTGAGTGAGTTCTCTGTACAGCGCTGCGGAATTAGTGGCGCTATATAAATAAATGGTAATAATAATAATAGTGATGTGTGCGCTTGTACAGAAGTAGAAAATAATACTATACATCAAAAACACAAATTGTGTTCAACACAACATGAGCTCCTGAATTATCATAATTAGTCTGTCTTCTGCATATGCTCAAAATCTTAGATATATCATAACATGGGGCCTGATTCATTAAGGATCTTAAGAAACTTCTTATTTCAGTCTCCTGGACAAAACCATGTTACAATGCAAGGGGTGCTAATTAGTATTCTGTTTTGCACATAGGTTAAATATTGACGGTTTTTTCATGTAGCACACAAATACTTGATAGCTTATTTGTACACTGAAATTTAAAGTTGATATTTGTGTGCTACATGAAAAACAGTCAGTATTTAACTTATGTGCAAAACAGAATACTAATTTGCACCCCTTGCATTGTAACATGGTTTTGTCCAGGAGACTGAAATAAGAAGTTTCTTAAGTTAAAATCCTTAATGAATCAGGCCCTAGATTTGTATGTACAAATTGTTCAGTGCTAAATTTGTTTATGCATTAGATGGTTCTGGCATCATTAAAGCTAGTGTATGTGCCTAAAATAATGCGTTGAATTGATGCCGCTGCACTCCATAAACATTGGACCAGCCTACAAGATAGCTGTCTGTAAGCAGCATACTAAGGGGTCAAGTTAATCTTTAAGCGCACTTTTTCACGCTTAAAGTTCCACTTATCGCGTCCGAGAGTTCAATCAATTCAATGACAGATCATTGGACTTTGTGTGAAAAATGTAGTGTTCGTCAAACAGGAAAGCTGGATGCAAATCTAACAATTTTGTATGCAGGTTTGAGCAGTGCTGATTCCCCAGCTATGCTAACCTATCCTTTTGAAGAACTGCTGCCATCTATTGTGGAACTATGTGTTCCAGCCTATACTTGGAGACATTGACTGAGAGAACATGTTGGTCCTTCTTGAACCAAATGCACCAGCATGCCCTTCCAATCAATGGCTGCCAGTGCATCCTGGAACATGTTGATACACAAGAGCAACAAAAATAAAAACACAGACACATTTTAAAATAAAAAAATTAATTGAGTAAAACACTCAGATAAAATTGTCATTCACCACTTTAATATTAAAAGTATCACTTTTTGTTCTTGGTTGTAACCTAATGGGAAATTCTTCAATGGAATCCAATGGGAAATTCTTCTGTTTTTGTGAAGAATCAGAAATTCTTTTGTAATACAATGTGAGATAAACAGGAAACATAAAAGCTGATTGAACTACTACCTGCAGTTGTGCTTGAATTTAACTGTCCCTGAATTTTTTTGCCACCCAAAGTGTGGCAAGCATTACCTAACAATTTGTGGAGCATGAGATAAAGTATTGCATAAAATTTTCAGAAAATTTCCTACCACTACTGTACTTTCTACGGTGAAATATAATAGGTGGAAGTTATTATTTTCAGTCTCAGTAGTCCCCTTGTTCTAGGAAACCTCTTTAAAAATACCATTTCCCTGAACTCTATTAATATTTTTTATATATTTTTTTTAACATTTATTTCATATCACCTCTGTTCCTTCACGTGTTCTGTTGGGACTATTTCATTAATGTGTTTTTGTAAATAGGGTCTCTAGGACTATACACAGTACTAGAGGTGAGGTCTTACCAATGACCTGTAAAATGCTATACAACCTCCATCTTCCTGCTATTAATTCCTCTTCTCATACAACCAACTATTCTACCGGCTTCTCCCACTGCTTGACTAACTGCGCTCTTACCTTCATATAATGTGAAACTATAAGTCAGATGACCTTTTCCTCTGTTGTTGATATTCTATCACTTTTCCTTCTGTATTCTGGTTTTGGATTTTTGCTTCCCCCATTAATTATTTTCCATTAAATTAAGATCTCATACTTTAGTGAATTTCTCTTTTTTCTCTAAAACACTACCCATTTGTTTGAACCTTTTTGGGGCATCAACCCTCTTGGTATATTTGTATCATCTGCAAAAAGATATACCTTCCCTTGCAATATCCTTAATTAATACATTGAATTAAACAAAGAAAGCATACCTTGTTTTAAAGACTGTAAAGCATTAAATACAGCAGATACTTTAAATACATATTTTTAAATGTATAGTACATCACAGTTCTCCCACAGAGCTTACATTTAATGTACTTGAATGGGTCCTATTTTAAATGCTACTGTGTCTTTATTATACTAGTAGTGCACTCATACATAGAATTCTCTATTTCCTACTCTTGATAATTTGAGTAATGTGCTGAAAAATGTGTTCCTGTGATCAGATCTGGGACTTCATAAAATATGTACGTAACTTAGGCAGGATACATTTAGGAAACAAATACAGAGCATATGATATATGACACTGGTGTCTTTAGGGGAAAAATGCTATTTGCTAATCTCGATTTTACTGAACATATTTTTGTGGCCTGGAAACATGGTTCTGAAACAATTAGAATTTCTCCAAAGTAATTTAAAGCAGGCCTGTCACCCACACAATCTGGGGGGTAGCCATATTGTTGGCAGATTCAATATTCGTGTGAATGCATCCTCTCATTTTACTAAGAACTAGTGATATCACTAAGGAGGGGAATTCAACCTGGATTCTTAACCCAGATTTCAGCGGTGTTAAAGATTACTGTATTAATGGTAATAGTGCACAGGCCACTTTTCTTTCAGCAGTAACATGACCAATTTAATCCCCCACCCCTAAGAATGCAAAGAAAATTTTATTAAAATGTGGTTAAAGTGCCATTAATTCTAAAACGTAAACCTAAAAGAGTGAACATCTTCGCACCTGATAAACAGTATTCTGCTTGGATTGTGTGACGTTAGTTAGAGACTATGGGAATAGCAAGGTGATCCAGAGCACATTGAAAAACTCATGTAGCTACCAACCTACCACTTATATTATAGAACGTTATATCAGGGAGTTGCTAAATTTATAGTAGCGGGTCTATGTCCTGCCCATCTCATGTCAGATTGAAAACGTCTGGAAATTTATGCTTGTATATTGATGAACGATATAATATTTTAATTGTGTTTTATTTCACGTTCATTCAGAGTTTGTGTTTTTGCTGCAGGCTTTTTTACCCAAATATCCACACTAGCGGACGTACAAGAGAACGTTATGGCGTATCTTCACGTCTTAAGCAGGCCGAAAGTCATTGATCAGGAGCATGACGTTGTGTGGACAGAAGCTTATATCGATAGCACAGTAAGTATAGGTAGTATTTCGCCTATAGGGCATTGTGTTACAGTAACGATGTGTCAAGGTTATGTATATGGCAATAATAACACCAGTCATGGTGCAAAGAAAAGTCCACACTAATTGGTAATTACAAAAGTATAATTAATACTCCTCAATTAATAATAACATGAAGATGTTTATTATTATTATTTTTGCTTTTGTCTGGTGGAAACAAAAACATATTAATTTGATTTTAGCTTATCTAAACTGGAGATTTCGGCTGACATGCATATATTCAGTTTATAAAGATATTAGTCCAACTTCTCACGTTCCATCGTTCTCTATTCCCTACAATAGAACTTGGCAGATTCGGTAATCACCACTTGTTATTTTTTTATTTCTTTTGCTGCTATAAAACAGTTGCCCCTTAGTGTTGCAGAGATGTTTAAGTTTAGTTTTTTTTTATCTTTCCAACCATATGGTAGCAAGAAAACCCCCCAAACATCTTATTATCATTTGGGGAGTATACAAAAATGAGTGGACATCTGCTTTAAGTTTCTATATTCTTCTTCCAGATTTTCTTCCAGCTCTTACATTGATGGGAATTGTTTGCTATCCTCAGGGGGTTTAAATATGTTTCGTTGCCATTCGGATGGATGATATACTGTATTTGCCGGGAGCAGTTTAAGGAAGCCATGTTGGATTCGTGCAGCAGATATTTTTTTTGTCACTAACCGCTAGCACTTTCATTCAGGGTTGTGATCAGTTGTGAGCAGCTCCACAGTCATGATGAACGAACTGAGTCCTGGTGACCGTACATTGGAACACCGGATCACAGCTGGGCTTAGGCTCCGATCAGTTTTAAGAAATGTACTATTGTTTTTAAATGAACGTTCTTATCATGTTATAATAGAGAACTTTAATGTGAATTTATGAAAAATCCAAACAAAGAGGTTTTAGATATCTCTCAGGGGTAAGAAAGTCTATCTCAACTACATTAAATGATAATATTTAATTCGGCCAAGGGGAAGGTGGGATTATAAATGTAAAAGTTATAGTGATGAAATCAGGATTTCCATACAGGTCTCACTCCACCCTTATTTTTTGTCAAAGGCCACATCGCATATGTCATGGTATTGTATATACTATATATAATAAATGCACAAAAATGGTATATAGTGTATGCATTCTAGCCAAATGATAAACTACATTGTCCAGTAAATATACAGTTTGAATGGACCGGCTCTTCTTCACCGCCATACTATAATAATAAAATACATAATAAGATATGTATTACTCTCTTTTATTTTCCCTTTATCACCTTGTATTTAGTTTTGGCTTGAGTGGAGGGGAATTCCTCTAAGCCCAGTTAGCACATCAGTGAAGGTAACACACCTTACCCCTCTTACACAGTATATGACCCCATGGGTTCTCTGCAGGGGTACACACAGATTATGTTTTCTTATAGAAACTGTACCTATCATATCACATATCAAATAAGAAACCTTGTAGTTCTTCATTTGCAGAGCAGCCCCCTTACATTTCAGAACAGTCGTTTATTAATCCTTTAGACATCTACATAATATTGCTTTTTGTTCCAACTTCCAGTTACTGAAATTAATTTGACAAAGTCACCGTGCATCCAATTGGATGCGGGGGTGATTTTTTAGATATTTCCCTATGGAAGTAGAACTATTTTCAGACACAAAGGACAGCAATTTCCCTTTATAGAAGTTGTCCATCTAATAAATTTGATTTAGGTTGGTGTCACACAAGCACTTTAAACTCAAGCAATTGTCCAGCTCGAAAATCAGCTCACTCGCCCCTACTTTTGTTCACTTATACGTTTACTATTTTTAATAATTGGACTAAAGTGCTCAGAGGAGGTTGAATTAGAATTTTTTTTTAATCCCGAATTGTTTTTTTTGCAAACCTCTGATGTTGAAACACAGCTAGTTAGGTCCTTTCTCCAGCTCAGTCTATCGCTCATGCTGTCCTCACTTCTCTAAATATCTCCAACATATTGCAAAGGGTTCATCCTCGCTGAAACTGTAGCAATTTTATTCTACTATTGCCAAATGGCAATTTTACATATTTTAGAGTAATCATCTTGGAAAGAAAAGAGTTTTCTCTGGCTCTTTCATCACTCTTGATGATGCATTGCTGTGATTTAAAGAAGCAATGTATCAGATGAGCCCATCAAAGGGAAACTAGTTACTGGCTGGAGTACGGTCATTTAGCTTCCCCGTCTCTTCACACATGTGGAGTCTTGTGTTTATATACAAACAGTATATCTATATTTTCCTTCTCTCTTTCATTCATTGTATGATTACTCTATATAAATGCAAACCAAATATATATATATATATATATATATATATATATATATATATATATGTATATATGGCTTGCATTTATATTAAATAATCGGGATACTGAATACACGAGAAAAGGTTCTAGAGTTTTAAGGATCAGGGTCTTGCAGTGTCATTGGCTGATCTGGCAATTTTATAACGATACAGGTACCTTACAGGTCATTTTCTAACTGTATATGACACTAACCAGAGGTCGAAGTGGAAATTTAGAAGTGATATGGATATTTAGAAGTGGTGGATTGAAAAATGTAATGGATGTGAATGGAATTTGGTAGTTTTACAATGAAGGCAGTAGGAAAAGTGGTGGTACGGCGTACCACCGTATACACCCCCACTTCAACCGCTGATACAACTATATTCATAGCCTATGTCTCCTGTTGGTGAACAACGTGCTTACTTCTGTGAACGGTGCATGGACATGCCAAGATAGATTCTGAACAACTAGATTTTGCACAGGATAAAGTAAGAACTCGGGTGAATCATAGGCATTCCTTACTGCTGTGGGATTGGAGCAATAATATAATTTTGTCCGTACAAATAAAAACAGGTTTCCTTTTGCTGAAGAAGAGATTTAAATGAGCTGGCTTGAGTGGATTTTGCTAATAAGAAGGATCTCCGGATTTTCTGGCACAGTCGGAGTTAAATAACCAAAAATGACCAGAATCTTATACCAACTTGAAGGTATCATTCAGTTTCAACTAAGTTCCTTGCAGCATACTGGTGTAAATATGCTGAAAGTAAGACAATGCCCATAAATATAACAGCACACAAGGCCACCAGTCGCTTAGAGACCGCTGTCTTCAGGGTGCTGTTTGGACTTTCTAGGCCAAAAAAAATGCACCTGGTTGAGGCCCTAGAAAGTCCAAACAGCACATTCTATAAACACTACACTTGAAATAAAAACAGATTCATTTTCCAATATTTTCAAAAAGTATTTAGCAAGGGCTTTAAGAGCAGAAATTAGTAAAAGCCCAATTTAATGAAGTTCTAAGTCCAGCTGTAAGTCCAGTGATTTGAGCTGGGTCATAGTAGAACTTTGGGACAAAAGGCACGCCAAACAAATCAGGGCAACCAGGTAAGTCTATATCTATGGGGTATATTTACTAAACTGCGAGTTTAAAAATGGTGGAGATGTTACCTATCAGAATCTAGCTACCATTTTCTTCAATGTACTAAATAAATGACAGCTAGAATCTGATTGGTTGTTATAGGCAACATCTCCACTTTTTCAAACCCGCAGTTTAGTACATTTAGTGCTTTGTCTGCAGTGTGTAATCCTGGACTAAATGTAAATAATGGAGTCATTAGATGAATATTAAATCCATGATGTCGCTAACCTAAGAAATGGTTGCCCTGTTCTATATTATTATAAAGGAAGCCTGTAATGCAATTTAAAACTATTTTTTATTTCTGTGGTCCACCTTAAAGGGAATGTTCACAACAGGACATTGCCCCCAATTTATGTGCTCAGTAATACAGTCCGTCCTTAATGTTATCTCCTTTACTCCACTGCTCGGCCCACGATGACAGATGTAAACTTCTGGGAATCTTGTAAGGGTCTCCTTAAAGTAACTTATCAATGTATTATTGTGCCAAGTATACAACTGGGAATCCACTGAACCTCGTAGAAAAGGATACATTGCACCGTCTTATCTTTCTTTGGATGTAAGAAATACCTGGACTGTTCAGATAATTATTTATAAGTTGTTCACTGACCACTTCCATGCTTCTATGAAAGCCTGTCTCACATCCCAGGCCAAATAATTGTGTTGAAATAATACACGTTGCCTATTACTAGCAATATTTTCTATTTTAGTTTTAGAAAAAAGACAATGAGAGCCAAACAGTTACAATATAATCTAATTGTAATAGTTTGTGGTATTTACAGCACCGCATTACCCACTATGGGAGAATTCTTCATGGCAACAAAGGTGAAGACTGTAGTACAGTTCAGTATAAAAATTACCCATATGTCAATTTTACTTGTATTATTAGAAACATCCTAAATGTGTAGTTTCCAGTGCGGACCTGTGCACGGATTGCAAAGAGTTAATGATGCTTTCTTTTCATACCTCATTAGCTGTTTTCATTAGGCTGTATAAGAAAAGGGTCCAAAGGATGCTATGTGTTTTAAATCATTCCTTAGCAAAATATGATACTGATTAAGCTGTCCCTGTAGGCAACGTTGATAATTGCTAGCATCGGTCTTTCATACCATATCCTCCTGCAACTCCATTTATAGATAGAAATGTCTATGTTATACCAGGGACATCGGAATCCTCACATTCACAACAGATCAAATGCATCTCTCTGGTTTAGGTTACAGAGACTGGTAGAGAAAATGTATTTTATTCTGCGCAAACAGATTGCACAGAAAATTAATAACATGTTGCTCATGGACGAAACTTGTATGCTGTCATATGTCTTTTGGAAAAAAGGACATGTTAAATAAGTAAGACTCATGCTTCAGAAAGAACGAAGAAAACGCATGTTACAAAGTTCTATACAGTGATGCTTACTTGTGATTGGTCTAAAACTGTAGACCTTTTGTATTCCGTGTAGTGAGATATTAACCCATCTGTCAACTGACAAGGGATAAAGGAGATGACAGTGACTGTATAAAAATTCACACATGCTGTTTTTTGTCACACACACTGTAAATATACATACACATAAAACTTGTCACACACAGCGGAGGCAGCCATTTTGTGGGTTTCACCAAGAGCATTAGGTGTCCTAAGGTGGTCACCGTGTCTACATTTCAGGTGATGACATGTCTCTCATTTAGTGTTTTTATCTATCCTGTTGCCCTTTCGCCTACCCTGGGCTTCATCAACATTTAACCTTTCAATTCACTAGGAACTATAAACATCACTCAGACAGGAAGCAGAAAGCCCCTCATCCCTCCGTAATATTTCTAGTTTTTAGTCAATTAACAGGCTTCATTTTGAAGAATATTGCCAGCCCACAAAATGGCCGCCTCCACAGTGTAGACAGCCTGTCGGGTTTACTTTCAGTTTACAGTGAAATATGTAAATACCTCTATTAACAGCCTACAATCCATAAAAGGTATTGTTTAGTATATTTCTGGGTCTCCTCAGTCATAAATATCAAGATAGCTGAAGTTTACACTATGTTTTTCACTGACTTTACTGGCAATGGTATTATTAGGAGATTTTAGAACACCCATATTGACATTTTTAATATTTATAAGCCAAAGAACACCTGCTTAATTAATGTGTGACATATGTTATACACCGAATTCAATTGTGGTATTAATGTAAATTTATGACCACCAAAATATTGATCATCCCAGGACAAAATTAAACCTGTCTTGATCTGCCGCGATCCACTCAAACCCTGCCCCAACCGTAACTGCTCTACTATTTTCATGTGGGGGCCGATGTATGCTCAGAAGAGCTAAGCGGGGGATTCGGGAGGGTGGGCCATGCTCACCTGGCCATGCTCACCTGTGGGCCTGTGATCCTGTGTTCTGCCTCTGCTGAGCACATCTAAGTTCATATATGGTTGATGGTTTAGGAGTTGTCCTCTCTTCAAATGTGTTATTAAACTGCTCCTAACAACTTAGAGTATCGCACCAGTTTGATTTAACACTTGAATATGTGCCTATGGAATGTATACGTTGTTCTTTAAATTATAATTCAACACTAAACATCAATACTTCCCACAACTGGCAGATCTCTGTAGGCTTCAAGCCAGGGACCACCACAGTTCTGGGGAACTTGTCCCTGCTAGAATAGAACCGCTGCTTATCCCCCACTGACAACAATCATAAATGGTGATGTGTACTGTGCTGTGTTACTATCTAATGATGACAGCACAAAGCTGTGTTTGTATTTAATTATCCAGAGTTCTTAATGATGGGTGAAGCAACTTTGCAGTTGGGAACAGTGAGTTCTCCTTACTTGTCAAGGTCCCTGGTAGGGCTCCCTCACAGTTCGGCTAGTTGGGAGGATAAGAGATAAAATACTTTTAAGGTAGAATCATTATTACGCCAAGAACACCTCACTAAATACTGATTTGATGTTCTTGTTATCTCTTCCGTCTTTGTTATTTGTTAGGTATTACAAATAAAACACTATAACGTCTTTTCATATCATTTTGAACGATTGTGGGAAACTGTTAAAAATATGTAATGTTACTCATGATGTTACACCCCGGACTTCCAAAATAAAAAAACTTTATGGATCACAGCCCAAATAAGTCTGAGAAAGTCAGCACTGCAAATGCAGACATGGAGAATGTCATTTCTGTACATGATGATAAAAAGATCATTTAGCACAATTGCTATTTCAGTCCTCAGTTAATGTTCACAATTGAAGGAAATTCCTTTCATCTTTATATGTGATTCCTACTGACAATTACAGGAGTGTGGAAGAAATTACTATATTCATACTTTAGCTGTAGAAGGTTTGCAGCAGTATAATTGGAATATGGTAATTGTTTAATCACTAGTTATTGTTGCTCATTATTATTTAAATTATGATGCAGAATTTCAATCAGTAAAGTTTTTCATAAAGTGTCAAAAAAACACACGAGTGAAGCTCAGTGGAGGGCAACTGCGGTAGTAATCGTCTTTAGGATTACCACTATTCTGACATGAAGAACCCCTACAAAAAGAAACCAAAATGATGAAAAACCGATTTGAAAATAAACAGGCTTACCTTCAACCCGACGCTGGACATCTGCGATCAAAGCACCATGCTGACAGCAAGTGATTCCGATTGGAGAAGTGTTCGGCATTGCAGGCTGATGTCATTGCGACGTCTGTCAATAGAAATTCAAAGTGGCAATCTGGGGACCCCTAAGGTTAAGTGTTTAAACACTTAACCCGACATTGCCGCTTTAAATTTCTATTGACACACGTCGCGATGACATCAGCCTGCAGTGCCGAACACTTCTCCAATCGGAATCACTTGCTGTCAGCATGGTGCTTTTATCGCAGATGTCCAGCGTCAGGTTGAAGGTAAGTCTGTTTATTTTCAAATCGGTTTTTCATCATTTCCGTTTCTTTATGTAGGGGTTCTCCATGTCGGAATACTCGTAAGAGGTAATGCTACTTTGCAAAATTAATGTTGGACTCCTTGTGCAGTGGCGCACGCAGGGGGGGTTTCTAAATCTCTAGAAACCCCCCCTGCGCTAACTAAGTGGCCACTGTCCTATACAGCAGCCGCGGCGCTGTCAAAGAAGCGTCCGTGGCGGTGCTGTATTGTATACAGCACCGCCGCAGACGCTTCTTAGACAGCGCCGCGGCTGCTGTATAGGACAGCGCTGGCGAAACGGAGCTCTCTCTGTTTTTTTTTTTTCGTTTTTTTTGGGTCGGCGGGGAGAAACCCCCCCCCCCGACAATCCTCCGTGCGCCCCTGTTGTGGTACCAAATCCTGAGAAGTACATGACGTCCACCACTGATATAGATTATCCTACACACACACAGTTCTTTCATTTCTAAATTGCCACGTATTGGCATTTATTACAAAACAAGTGCGCATATCACCCACAAATGTAATTTAAAGTCCAACAGACAGTGATGCTGCAGAGTCTTTCAGTTCACCAGGTCTTCAATCATATCCCATTATATATAGATTTTCAAACACTAAATAGATTGTATTCTTTGTACTTCCTCTTCACATTACTCTCTACGGCTTCCTCTCCACGGAAGATAATTGCCTGTAAAGCAAAACAAGAGCAGGGGTGTAGAATTTCTTTGACTTTCTTTTTCTTTGACTTTTATTAAGACAAATCTTAAAATGTAAAAGTACCAGAAATAGATAATCAACAAGCATATTACAGCAGCACGGCTGTAATCTACGACTGGATCCTGTTTGCCGACTCCATAAGTAACAACAGACATTCATACAGGATTCAAACTTGCACCAAGTCACATCTCCAACGCGTTTCGTCATAGAACGTTCTCATGATTCTCTTCTCATGACGATGTTCTATGACAAAACGCGTTGGAGAACAAGTATTTCACCTGCCCTCCAGCACCTGCAATAGATATAGCACTTCACATGCAATTATGTGTCTCTTTGCTGGTCTGCATCAGCCTTTACTGTACTTGGCTTGTGTTAGACCTTCCTTTATCTCCCTTGTTCCACCTTTCCAGTCATAAGGATGTCTGCAAGTCTGTATCCAACTATAGGCGTGATTTCTGCTTGTAGGTATATGTGTAGTATATCGTATGTGTATATATATTGTAGAGCAAATTTGTGTCATTTACGCTACACACACTGCCGTCATTTCAACTCAGCAACAGACCATTTGTTTTCTAGAAATTTTACTTTTTTTCACATCATGTAATGTAAGTTACCAAATTCACCTTTTTGTTGTTATTATACTTGATTTATTGTGCAGCTCTTTACAAGACAGAAACAAAAAAAACCACATAGATTGATAACAAAACAGAAATAAGTATTAAGATAAAAGCTGAGAGATCTCTTGTGTAACGGAAAAAAATTGTTTTGCTACAAGTTGCATAATTTTGCATAAGTTGTTTTTTAAGATCTATTCTTAACAAATATACAAAACAAATAGTCAACACGATTCCCTGTTACATTCCAGTATCTGTAAATATAACGGGTCTGAGTCATTGAGGAAAGTAAGGCAATTTTTTTTCCTGGACAAAGCATGTTAAAATGCAAGGGGTGTAATTAGTTTATTATTTTGCACATAAATTAAATACTGTCTGCTTATTCATGTGGCACACAAATACTTTATAGCTTTATTTTTACACTAAAATGCAAAGTTGATCTTGGACATGCCCTACCCCAACTATAAATCTGCCCCCACAAATTTACCTCCCCCTCCAATGCAACATGGTTTGGCCAAGGTGCAAAATTGCTCCTTTTTTTAATTTGCTCTCCTTAATGACTCAGACCTGACATGAGAAAGTTTACTTCTTCATTAGCTCTACTTTTGCATGCGTTTTTTTTATGCAATGGGGGACATGTACTAAAATGAAATATAGAAAAATTGAGTAAAACGTAATTCTAGAGTTCTATGCTCATAATAGTAGAATTCTCAAAGAACTCCAAATTTGACCCCAGTCATTCCTTACTCCTCTTTCCTAAAAGAGCCTCAGTAACAATCATTTATGAAAGTGCAAAAAATGCAGTGCAAAAGCCTGTTTGTGACATAATGGCCAATGCTTTTTGTTTTTTTGCATAAATGTACCCACTTTTTTTGAGTGAACAGGTGAATTTTCAGGCCAAGATGGTGATATATGCAGGGTGCAAAAGTTTACACTGTTTAATGGAAGGATATAATCGGATCCCTGCTAAGTATGAATTACTATAGAGTGAGTTTTGCACTAATTTAGAAAAAAAAATCAAGATTTAATTTTGCTGGAGGGTATTATTTAAAAGAGCTGGCGGGGTATAGGAGACATATGTAGAGATATGTTCCCTGATTTACGGGTGGGAGTACAGCCTTTCCCTCCTTATTGGTGCCCAACTTCAACCCTATACTTTTAATCAAGCACAATGTACTCCTTCCATTTGTACTTTTGCAGGAAAACACATTAAAATGCTTTTGGTTGATATTCTCACATACTAAACCCCCTCCTTACCCCCCTCTTAACAATCTACTAATAATAAAGGACACAACACGGAACTTGGCAAATAAAGGAGTTTATTAAAACACCAACATTGTATGGTGGAGGAGAAAGCAATAAGCAGTTCGGCTAGGACTTCTGCTCCTAATATCACAGTGAGGGTTATTTACTCTCTTGATATCAATACATGGGGAACCATTTCACCCGGGCGCACCCTTATCCGTAAACTTAGGTATGCCCATTCCTTATCCCAAGCATCTGAGAACCTGCTTCCCTTCTGTGCTGACGGAACGCAGCCAACAAATCCGCCCCCTAGGGAGGCGGGTTCAGTCATTAAATAAAGCTAAGACGCGCCCACTAATCATAGTCCACTGACTGTTCAATGTCAAACCAGCTGGTGTTGGCACCCAAAGCACCAGAGTACACGGCCACCAGGCCAAAGGGTATGAGAATCCAGACCATAACCGCCCCACAAGCAGTACTAGTTAAACACTGTCTATATTTCATTTTAGTACATGTCCCCCAGAGCAGGTGTTGGCACCCAAAAAAACAGCGAAAAAGTGCTGCACGGGAATAAAAAGAGCATACAGCCAACAGGTCAAAGAGTATGGGAACCCAAACCAAAACTGCTCTACAAGGAGTACTAATAAAACACACGCAAGCAGGTGTTGGCACTCAAAACACAACAAGGAACCTCCAAAACCAGGGGGAAGATAAACACGCCCTGAGCAAGTGTTGGCACCCAAAGCACCTGTCGAGGACCTCCAAAAATTGGGAGAGAGAGTGGGTAACTCATCCTGCAGAATAGAGGCAGAAGACTGTCCGCCAAGGAAATGTATAATGTAGTCTAAGTGACCTGCCACCATGACACAGCATTGGGCATACCCAAGGCTCATTTCACATGCTCACTTTAACCCCTTAGAGAGGGACACATCAAGTTACGAACACATGCTTCTGCTTTTAATTTCCCTCTGGCTTAATTCATCCCTCAGTTATAATTCTATGTGCACTTAATCCAATGCAATAAAAACCTTCAAAAGTGACACATGATAAAGTCAGACCACATGTTCCCACATTCTGATGAAAACTTTAAGACATCCATGAAGCTAAACAGGAGCAGTATTTTAGGAGTAAAATGCCAATAGAAGGATACTCCAGCCACGTTTTGGACACTTTTTTCCTTCCCCCGAGGCATGAAGACTTGGCAAAAGCCAGTGCTGTACGGGAGCCTATCAGGGTGTGACAGCACAGACCCACTCCTGAGGTACTGTTGGGTGGGTCTGCACTCTTGGACCAGGAAGATGTGACTGCAGGGACCATTAGGAGGCTATTGGTCTGTGCATTCACTTTCTCCATCCTATAATTTGATTCATTGGGGGCAGTGGATGGGGCCAGACTCGTGTGACCTGAACGGTCGCCCATTCTGTCCCCACCATAATCCCCCATCTCTTGGCACCCCTGTCCTAAAGTGATATTAGGATTAACCTTGAAGTGGCACTTTTATTCTTTTCACCATCCACTTATTCAAGCGCATCCACAAAGTGACAAATGTAGATACAAATTCGATTTTAAGGCGGTGTTTCCCAAAAAAAACAGAAAGTGGGCCTACCCCAAAAAAATGCACTTGGCGGACAATTGACCACCCTTGCGTAAAAAAGACAGTGCGACCCTGCATGTTTTGGAGTTCATAAGTGACCCTAAGTGTGCTATAACAGTTTCTATTTCAGTGACACATTTTGGTCGCCTATACTCATACAGACTGTGTTGGTAGTTTTAGGGCAATCTTATTTTTATATTTCTTTCTTCTCACAAACACTTGACTCATTGCAGGTAACTGGAGGGTCAACATAAAATGATGGGACAAACATCTGGAGAGTGTTAAAATGATGGAATCTAAGGATCGGGTTGTAAATCTTCTATAGATGCATCCCTTAGTGCATTCATAAGTTCACAGACTTTGACCGATGGAAAACACTGGATGAAAATTGCTGACTTGCGATAGCTGTGCAATTTCTAAAATTAAAATAACATCTCTGGCAATGGAGGAATGCCACGCAAATAAAGCGTAGGGCAATTTAGTTTTCAACAACAGCCCCAAATAAATGTTTATATTTCATGTTTAAAAAATATATATATATGATGCTTTGCCAGTCGCTGACATCGACTAAGCTATTATAAGATGAATCTACTCAATTTTTCGTGATCTCGGTTGACCGAGAAAATTTTCATTAAAAATATAAAATACAAAAATGTATAGTTTAAGTATAGTAAGAGTATCACTGGCAGTACTGTGCCTAGATGAAAAGCAAACTACGCAAAAGTACAGACAGAGATTATTTTGTAGAGGAACATTAGAGTTCTCAACGGATTAATTGTTATGTTCCCATTGCTCCTCCACACCCAAATCCAATCCATGTATGTTTTAATGTTTGAAATGATGATTACTTTCGGCAAGCACTTGACTTCAACTCAAAATACAGGCTTAAAAACACAAACGAGCTTGCAGGCAAAAGGCACACCTTTATGTGCACATCTAGACGAGGCCCTAAGTGAAAAAGTCAAGTCACCTACCCAAAGTAGCAGGGGGAACAGTCATGACAAACTGCATCCACCACTAACACGTTTCTCATATATGCTTTGTCATGAAACTAATAGGGGCAGACATAGATGACATTATATAGTGTTATTAGGCTAGAGTACCCTAATATGTGGCAAATGATTCAGTAATTGGAGAAGAGTGATATTCATTAAAAAATCTCTCTGTTAGGGGTAAGGCAAAAGCAAATGTGGGGCAGTAAAATTGGACACAAATACAGAAATGGCGTGCATTTGCTTCATATACAAAACCACATGCATGCATATAGCTTTTAATGTATGTATAATGTGTATAAATATATATATACACACACACACACACGATCAGCAACAACATTAAAACAACTAATTAGTGAGATGAATAACATTGATTATCTCGTTACAATGGTACCTGTCAGGGGGTGGGATATATTAGGCAGCAGGTGAACAGTCAGATTTAGAAGTTGATGTCCTGGAAGGGGGAAAAATGGGTAAGAGTAAGGATATGAGTGACTTTGACAAGGGCCAACTTGTGATGACTAGACGACTGGGTCAGAGCATCTCCAAAATGACAGGTCTTGTGGGGTGCTCCTGGTATACAGTTGTTAGCACCTGCCAAAAGTGGTTCAGTGAACCGGCGACAGGGTCATGGGTGCTCCAAGGCTCATTGATACACATGGGGAGCAAAGACTAGCCCGCCTGGTCCAATCCCAAGCTACTGTAGTGCAAATTGCTGAAAAAGTTAATGCTCTCTATGGTAGAAAGGTGTCAGAACACACAGTACATCACAGCTTGCTGTGTATGGGTCTGAGTCATAGTACGCATGCTGATCTCTGTCCACTGGCAAAAGCGCCTACAATGGGTACGTGAGCACCAGAAATGAACCAAGGAGCAATGGAAGAAGTTGGCCTGGTCTGATTAATGACATTTCCTTTTACATCATGTGGACAGCCGGGTATATGTGCATCATTTACCTGGGGAAAATATGGTACCATGATGCACTATGGGAAGAAAGCAAGACGAAAGAGGCAGGTGGATGCTCTGGGCAATGTTCTGCTGGGACAAATTGGGTCCTGGCATTCATGTGGATGTTACTTTGACACATGCCACTAACCTAAACATTGTTGCATACCAAGTATACCCCTTCATGGCAACAGTATTCCCCAAGGGCAGTGGCCTCTTTCAGAAGGATAATGCGCCCTGCCACAGTGCAAAAATTGCTCAGGGATGGTTTGAGGAACAAGGTGTTGACTCAGCCTCCAAGTTCCCCAGATCTCACTCTGATCGAGCATCTGTGGGATGTCAGAGCCATGGAGGTCCCATCTCACAACTTACAGGACTTTGAGGGTCTGCAAATGTCTTGTTGCCAGATACCACAGGACACCTTTAGAGGTCTTGTGGAGTCCATGCCTCGAAGGATCAGAGCTGATTGGCTGTCACAAGGGGGACCTACACAATATTTGACTTTTAAGCTTTCGTAAAACAAATTTAACCCTTTCACTGCAAATCTGTAATCCAGGAACTTTAAAAACCTATGGCCGCCACTAAGTGCCTTGGGGGGGGGGATTGAGGTGTGTTCTTCAGTATTTCTTTTTATAACTATCGTTTTTTTTTTTCTAATATTTACTTTTTTTCTAATTCTTCTACTATTGCAGAAATATATTATACATTCTGATTATTCTGTATGTTTTTGGTCAGGTCAAGGAAGGTGCATAAAGATATATAGTTCTCTCGTCTGTCTGACATGTTACCCAACCCCACACAAGTTACTCCGAGAGTTCACAGGCAGGGCAGTCTGTCTGTATTAGTTATTTTTTATAGGGCTCACTAGCAACTCAGGAAGAAGGACACATGCAATAGCATCAAATAAATATTTTAGAAGGGGGTATTCAAGGAGCTGTAAACCTACTTTCCTAAAAACCAATAGCTGGGAGTCATTGTCATATAGAGTGGCACCATGGGCATAACCTAATCCGTGGTGCTTCGTGCCCTGCTCCCCTCTGCTATCTCCGCTCTGTTTGGAGGAGGATAGCGCAATACCGGTGGTCAGCAGGGGAGCTCCATGTTGAGTGACCGCTGACACTGCAAGGCCTAGAATATTGAGCACGCTAGGGCTCCAAATTTATCTTCTTAGAGGGGAGAACTCTGATGATCCCTCCCTCTTTGAGCAGGAAGGTGAGAAAGGTGTACAGAAGTGCAGCAAACAACAAAAGTAAGTGGCTGGAAGGCCAGGTAATTATTTTACTGTTTATTATTCAGAAATGATTGCTGAAATTTACTGCAGAGGGTGACTAATCCATACTTGCCTACTTTTTCAAGTGCCCCTCTGGGTGTTCCTGGAAGGGGCATGGGCGAAGGGGGCAGGGCTTAGTGAATCGCGTCATTTTTGGCCCCTGTCCTGTGACATAATGATGCATACGCAGCATTTTACAGTGGGGGGCAGAGGCAAAAATATACAATTCCCTAAGAATCGCATGATTGCGGCTCTAATTCTGCCCACTTCACTGGGAAGTGGCCAAATGCGGGAGGGAATGTTCCTGGAAGGGAATCGTATCATTTTGGCGGAGCCAAAATGATACGATTTGTCAAGGGGTCTATCGGTTTCAGAGTGAGCTCACACTCTGAAACTGACAGACCCCTTTGTAATTCTGGCAGCTCTCTCTAATAGACCGACAGCTTTCTCTGTTAGACTGGCAGCTCTTTCTAAAAGATTGGCTGCCCTTCTTATCGCATTCAGCCTCTCTGTAATGTGGTGCCCTCTCTGACTGTCCCTCACTCTGCAACTTCTTTCTCCATTATATTCACTCTCTCAGCGGGTTCAGTGCTCACTGGCATGCTTAGTGAATTTAGCTGCTCCTCTATGTCAAGTTGTGGTCCTAGCAGTGGCTGCACCATCTTCATCTTTCTAGCTTCCAGCTGCGGTGGGCTCTGACGACACCTCCTGTCTCTCTGCTCATTGGGATATGTAGTTGCTTTCAGCACCAAAAACACAGAACTGCCCCCAGCCAGCAGCTCCTTGTCCCCTGTCTCTTTATTTCTGGTAACCACCCCCCTGGACACTTGAGCACTGTTTTACACTAATATTCATTAAATCCATGTCCACGTGTTCCCAGTTTTTTCTTGAAGTGTGCAGAGATAGAACAATCTAGGTTCAAAATGTTGACAGCAGGAAACAATTTTTGAGAAGATGAATGTGCTCTTGGAAGACAGTGATCTGTCCACTTGTGTAATTGAATAATTGATAACAAGGCTGCAGTGTCATTGATGTGAAGAGGAGAATGGAGGCAAGGGGGAAGCCACAGACTGAGAGTTAGATAGTGAAAGGAGCAGGGTGCTCCAACAGCAAATTATTGGCTATTTGAGGATTGTTGCATTCTGGGAATCAGATGCACCAAGATAGTGGTGCCAAACTTACTACTGTATGTAACAAGATTCATACACTGACATATAAGGCTGATTGTCTTTAAGGTGTAGTAGGCCTTTAAAGAGCTTCTGGAGGTTTTAAAAGCATTAAATGCATTAGGAAACCTGGAATATTATCTGTGTCAGTTCAATGATTCCAGATAGATTCATTGCACCGCGGGTGTTCATCAGATAGGAATAAAGCATGATAAAACAATGCAGATTTTTGCATTTAAAATAATACGAATTAATTACACGTGACATTCACGCTGTTTCTGCCATTTAAAAATGCAAATCTGCCACGTTTCTCTGACAGGAGAGCGAATATTGCAGCAATTTTTACAAGTGACCGCTCACACGCCAATCCCCTGCTGCCGTTCAGAGAATCCCTTTATTTTTGACAAATGACACATTTCATTTTTTTTATTTCCTTCCGCTACACGTGCTAGAACCAAACCGACATGGGATGTTCACGCTCATTGCACGGAGCGCTCGCTCGCTGAATTAATTACTCAATGTCAGAGTGCAAGGAAAAAAGTTTAAAACATCATCAATATTTGTTTTAATGAGATGGCCCCTTTCATCTGCACCGTCGTGTACAGTTGCTTATTTATTTCCAAATTAAAAAAGAAAAAGTGCAGCAGATAAAAAAAAACATTCTCAGAACATCACACCAAGGCGACACGCATCTAGGGAAGGACACGGAGCTTCCTGCTGGGTATGCGAAACGCAGATGCCATCTGTATTAAATGGCACTGAAAAAGCTGATTACGTTTGGCCCTCCTTTTCATAGCAGATGGGTTCATTAAATTTAATAGCCTCCAGAGCCTTTAGAAACAGCGCTGAGAACATGTGGCACGTACTGCGACACTTCACATCTCGCCCCTGAGTCATTACAGCTCTGGCTCAGACTATAAATATTACAGTCATTTATTTGTATTCAAAACAATTAATGCTTTAATTATTAGCGGAGCGCAAGGCTGAAGGTATTGTATTGTGTCTGTATTTTCCATACACTATACATCCAGTCTGCAGAATTTGGAATTGCGCAGATAGAATGTAACAGCTTCTTGTTTCTTTCTTCCTTGTAAGAAAAATAGGTCAGTTTTTAGTAATGTTAAGCCATTTAAAAGTCCCTGAATAGTTTTGTGGTTGTATGTAGGTAGGAGGATACAGGAAGAATGCTTGTATACAGAGAATAGAACTCCTTGAAGACTCCTAAAACAATTAGGGGCTTGTTAAATTAAGCCGGCAGATCGCAGCTAGTGTTAACCCGTTGCCGCAACTCTGCGGATTTCCGTTCGCACCCCATAGGGTTGCGAAGGATGTTGCGGTACCGTATGGACACTTTAAATGAGCAGCTGCGAAGTGGCGGCTTAATTAAATATGCCCCTTAGGGGCATATTCAATTGTTGGCGATACTGGCCAAAGTAACATGGTGCGCGCACTATTACCGTCATTACGGTAATAGTGCGTGTATATACCGTTATTACGGTACCTGAGCCGCGAGCTGAAATCCGGCTTAGTATTACCGTAATAACGGTAATACTTTTTACGCAACGGGAACAATTAAATATGCCCCTTAGAATTCACATTAGGTTGAACTTGTTGGGCATGTGCCTTTCTCATCTTTACTATATAACTATGTGTTATTATCTAAAGCAGGGTTGTCCAACCCGCGGCCTGCGGGCCGCACGCGGCCCAGCACGCCTGGAAATGTGGCCCAGAAGGAGTTTTGGTTGTGGCAAGAGGGTAGCGCTGTTAATGTAAAAAAAAAATCCTGCAAAAAAACCGAAAAGAAACTACTTACCTTGCGGTCACGCGGTCACGTCAGCTGGTACTCCGGCTCCCTCCCTTGTCTCCTCCTCCGTGCGGTGCTCGCAGTGAATGTCGGGCATGATGTCATCACGCCCAACATCCATTGCGGAGCGCAGCACAGAGAAGACACCCGCGCCAGAAGAACAATCAGCAACACAGAATTGGAGAAAAGAAGAGAAGAGGACAGGAGAACAAGCCGATTAAAAGGTAAGTTAAGGGGGATTTTTTTTATTATTTCAGGGGACGCTGACCAGTGAATAAAAGTCACCTGGTCCTGGAGCATCATGGACCTTATCTCCCTGCTACATACTTCTACTTGTATTACTAATGGGGCATTATATATTATTCTCTTTGGCCAATTATAAGTTGTTATCCCTTAACTAACATAGTGGTGTATTATCAAAACAGGTCACAATTTGGGGTCACAGTGGTGTATATGTCAGGTATCGCAGGCCTGGTCAGGGCACCCTGATATCCAATGCCTGGCTTAAATGCACTGTATTGATATTGCATCGAAACAATACAAAAAGTGATTATAGTATAATAACTAGAGAGGATTTTTTGAGTAGGGCGATTGAAAGGTAAGTATAGGGGGATTTGAAAAAAAAGTGATATATATATATATATATATATATATATATATATACATACAAGTTAACCCGTGCATGATACTCATGCATTCTAGTCAAATCAAGCTACTTAAGGTGCTAAAAAGGTTCTTGTCATGCATTTGGGCCTAGTCCAGGCCTCCTCAGGGGAAGAGCGTTACTTCCCGATGCAAGCGCCCTTTTTTAACGTGGCTTTGTCCACATGTCACCACCTCATCATTTTTCTCCATCACCTCATCCTTCATCTTCATCGCCACTTCCTTCATCAAGCTACTTAAGGTGTTTAAAACTCCCCACTGTCAGCCCCGGCAGCCACCAACCACTCCCAACTGTCACTTCTCCTTCAAGAAATATATAGGTCAGTGTATAACTCTGCCCAGCAGGTGGCGCTGCAGCTTGGTTTTTTTTTTCCCACACACGCCACTAGGCATTTATATAGTAGATATATATATATATATATATATATATATATATCACTTTTTTTCTCATATATATATGTTAACTATGTTTTCTATGGTTTTTTGGATGATCAGCTATCGTTATTGTTAGTGTATCTTATGTGCGGCCCAAACCAACTCGTCGTCTTCCGATGTGGCCCAGGGAAGCTAAAAGGTTGGACACCCCTGATCTAGAGTATTGGGTATATGTTATAATATGCTGGAAGTTAAACGTCTGAGTTGAGTTGCATACAACACTTTATGTTCTTTTCCTCCGAGTTTTCTCCTTATAGTGTCTCTATGGCAGAGAGAGCATGTAAAACCACAGATATTCATGAACATATATACAAATCTGTGTATTAGTGACCTCAAACGCAAGATGAACAGATGATTTCATATCTAATTAGATCTGTCAATATACTATTCCATCCTTTAGAAAAACAGATATTTCTTAGGAGGGTGGTGCTTTGCCACAATGCAGCAGGGAAATACGAATGTTCTGTACGGATTGAAGTTTGGTGAATGTTAACTGGCACGCTGTGCTTAGTAGTTTTTGCTGCTTGTCCTATATTAGATCAAGTTAGGACATTGTCCTAAAGATCTGTAACGTGGCTTTAGTTGTCTATTTGTAATGAAGAGGGAAAAATTATTTAATCCCACTTGACATTTAAGCCTAACTGCAGTGGAGAAGCAGGATAAGATTCAATAAGGCCTTTTACATTCATGCATATTATGTGTATGTTCTCTTTCTACTGTTTATCAGTAAGATATAACATCATTTTTTAGGGGAAATGAAAGTTAAATTTATATATTTTGAAATTGATCATTTAAATATAATTTTTTTTTAGTTATATTCAGACCCGCAGTTAGACCTACCACTCAGGTCAGAAGCATAGGGATGAAGGGATTAATGGTCCTGATGCCTACAGTACTTCATGCACCAGGTCAGAAAGGCTTTGAGAAGAGTGCAGACCACGGAAGGGGAGTGTGCTGGCATCACAGCATTGCTGGGCCCCCCTCGCCTCTGGGCCACATAGTTCCGCCATTTAGAAATGTATTGCCCAACTCACTGGTTAGCTAGACCACCTTCACCTATCAACAGAAGTATCATTTTAAAGTGTATTTCTCAGCAGAATGTTATTTAATGTTATACATCATATACAGTATAATGTATAATTAGAAGATTGGAAGTCACCTAGGGGTATATTTACTAAACTGCGAGCTTGAAAAACTGGAGATGTTGCCTATAGCAACCAATCAGATTCTAGCTGTCATTTTGTAGAATGTACTAAATAAATGATAACTAGAATCTGATTGGTTGCTATAGGCAACATCTTCACTTTTTTAAACCCACAGTTTAGTAGATCTAGCCCCTAGTCTAATTTGACTATATAAACATGTTGACACACAGTGCGCAGACCTCCGTTCACTATGCTTATAATCAACATGAATAATGATGTGATGACATCGCTCCTCACCATTTACACAGCTATTATCTACAGGTTTCTATTTACAGGGATGTTCTCTATAGAAGCAGATTAAAAAGGAAATAATGCCAATTTATTCTTATAATGGTGGAAACTAATCTCCCTATCCTATAAACTGACCACTAATTTTATCTCCAGTTTAGCACCACTTTGACATGCTGCATTGAGAATCTATAAATCAGTACAACCCTGAGAATGTATTTACTTCCCTTTACCTTACAAGTTCACTTGTCCACACTATAATTTCCAGATCCTCAATATAGAAGGAACAGCGGATGCAGAATCCACCTAATTGTTGAAGTTTACCAGCTCACCTCTTCTGCTTCAATAACCAGCAAAAGTCACCTTTACCGTTAAATTCAATATAATAGTTTAGTGACTGTTAGACTTGCAACTCCTGCAGAATTTAGGATCAAAAGGACTTTCTACACCAAACAGACAGTTCTTTAATACATTTTTAAAATCGCCCTTGGCACATTGTGTGCTGGAGTCGTCTCTGGTGCTTGCTTCAGGGTTCATCGCTCCCAGACAATTCCCTCAGCAAGTGGAATTTATAGCCCTCAGACTGTGGCTGGGATGGAATCAGTCCTTACCTGACATATCAGACTGATTGCATTGAACATCCCCTTTGAGCTGGACTACAAGCTCACAGAAAGTGCTGCGGAACAAGCTGGCGGAGTGTAAAATGGGAAACATCTTTCAGTGTCGTACGGCACATATATTAGATGTCACAAAATCGCTCCAGCCCTACAGTTCCAGAATGTAACCTCCAGTCTCGGGTTATAATAGATAGGAGCGTAATAATGGAGGATTGTCTGATCTAGTCTCTTTTCTTTCTTACCTCCATCAGTCTGCCTTAGCTGTGTTCTATTCAGAATCATTTTTAAAAGTGACATACTCCCCCGTTGTACTGGAATAGTGGATTCCTCCTGGGGGGCGATCATCGACTGTGCCAGAGGGACTTATGATTAGAGATGGGCGGGTCCGGTTCTCCGAGAACCGAACCCACCCGAACTTTGGGTATCCGAGTACCGAGCTGAGCAGCTCGGTACTCTCCCGCCAATTCCGAATCCAAATCGAGGCCGAACGTCATTGTGACGTCGTCGGATCTCGGGACTCGGTTCTCGCGATACTTCAACTTTATAAATACACGCCTCCACAGCAATCCATCGCCATTTGACAGAGGGAGAGAGCAGGGTGTAGTCATAGGCTAATTAGAGCAGGGACAGAGAAAGAATACAATATTGTTCTTGCAATTGCTCTAACCAAAATCGCTAGTGCAGAGAGGAGGATAGAGGTTTATTATTTTTTCTTCATATTTGGCACTCCCCAGCGCTTTTGGGTTGTCCCCCATAATTGTGCATTAATATTTCTGGCTGTCAAAAGTCATATCTGTCAGCAGTATCTACTCAATAAATGTTAGCACTCCTCAGTGTTTTTGGGGTGTCCTCTCTAATTGTGCATTAATATTTCTGGCTGTCAAAAGTCATATCTGTCAGCAGTATCTACTCAATAATTTTAAGCACTCCTCAGTGTTTTTGGGGTGTCCTCTCTAATTGTGCATTAATATTTCTGGCTGTCAAAAGTCATATCTGTCAGCAGTATCTACTCAATAATTTTAAGCACTCCTCAGTGTTTTTGGGGTGTCCTCTCTAATTGTGCATTAATATTTCTGGCTGTCAAAAGTCATATCTGTCAGCAGTATCTACTCAATAAATTTTAGCACTCCTCTGTGTTTTTGGGGTGTCCTCCCTAATTGTGCATTAATATTTCTGGCTGTCAAAAGTCATATCTGTCAGCAGTATCTACTCAATAATTTTAAGCACTCCTCAGTGTTTTTGGGGTGTCCTCTCTAATTGTGCATTAATATTTCTGGCTGTCAAAAGTCATATCTGTCAGCAGTATCTACTCAATAAATTTTAGCACTCCTCTGTGTTTTTGGGGTGTCCTCCCTAATTGTGCATTAATATTTCTGGCTGTCAAAAGTCATATCTGTCAGCAGTATCTACTCAATAATTTTAAGCACTCCTCAGTGTTTTTGGGGTGTCCTCTCTAATTGTGCATTAATATTTCTGGCTGTCAAAAGTCATATCTGTCAGCAGTATCTACTCAATAAATTTTAGCACTCCTCTGTGTTTTTGGGGTGTCCTCCCTAATTGTGCATTAATATTTCTGGCTGTCAAAAGTCATATCTGTCAGCAGTATCTACTCAATAATTTTAAGCACTCCTCAGTGTTTTTGGGGTGTCCTCTCTAATTGTGCATTAATATTTCTGGCTGTCAAAAGTCATATCTGTCAGCAGTATCTACTCAATAATTTTAAGCACTCCTCAGTGTTTTTGGGGTGTCCTCTCTAATTGTGCATTAATATTTCTGGCTGTCAAAAGTCATATCTGTCAGCAGTATCTACTCAATAAATTTTAGCACTCCTCTGTGTTTTTGGGGTGTCCTCCCTAATTGTGCATTAATATTTCTGGCTGTCAAAAGTCATATCTGTCAGCAGTATCTACTCAATAAATGTTAGCACTCCTCAGTGTTTTTGGGGTGTCCTCTCTAATTGTGCATTAATATTTCTGGCTGTCAAAAGTCATATCTGTCAGCAGTATCTACTCAATAATTTTAAGCACTCCTCAGTGTTTTTGGGGTGTCCTCTCTAATTGTGCATTAATATTTCTGGCTGTCAAAAGTCATATCTGTCAGCAGTATCTACTCAATAAATTTTAGCACTCCTCTGTGTTTTTGGGGTGTCCTCCCTAATTGTGCATTAATATTTCTGGCTGTCAAAAGTCATATCTGTCAGCAGTATCTACTCAATAAATTTTAGCACTCCTCTGTGTTTTTGGGGTGTCCTCCCTAATTGTGCATTAATATTTCTGGCTGTCAAAAGTCATATCTGTCAGCAGTATCTACGCAATGGATTCAAAGCAGTCCACATATGATCTAAATGAGCAACCAGGTTCTGTCACCAGTCCTGATGTTAGTGTTCCCAGTACGTCATCTGGCCAAGGCGATGTCAAACAACAGAGTGTTTTCAAATTAGTGCAAAAAACAAAAACCAAAAAAAAATTTACTGTATTGAAGCGAAAACGAAGTGTAACTGAGCAAAAGTTAAGTGACGATAAAAAAAAAATTGCAAGCATGCCATTCTACACACGCAGTGGCAAAGAGAGAATGAGGCCTTCACCTTTGGCTATTAGTGGCAGATCCCAAAAAGTTACCCAGCCTACAATTGGTGCACAACTACTGTTACGCGTCAAAGCTGAGCTGCAAGATACCAGTGAGGCATTACAGGAGAATATTTGCTCTGATTCACAAATGACAACAATCCCTGTGGAGAGTCCATCCAACAGTGGGATGTCTAATCGTGAGCATTCTGCTGATGTGTGCCTTAATAGCCCGAGTGTAGCCGGTGATACCCAAATTGAGGATGCCACTTTGGAATTAGAAGAGGATGAGGGGGAGATTTGTGTAGGCGACGAGGGCGCTAATGAGGATGTTGATGAGGATGAGGTTGTTTGTGTAAGTCCTGCACCAGTGGCAGCAGTTCTGGCACGTGACAAGAAAAAGGCCATTGTCATGCCTGGGCATAAAACAAAAAAATCCACTTCTTATGTGTGGAATTATTTCTACCCAAATCCAGACAACAATTGTATAGCCATTTGTAGTGTATGTGAAGCCACAGTCAGTCGAGGGAGGGACCTTAACCATCTTGGAACCTCGTCTATGTTACGCCATTTAACGAGAGTTCATGGCAAAGTGTTGGGAAAAGCTGAAAGTTCTTCCCAAAAGAATACAAGCACTCCCTCATCAGCTAAGACCCTCCGCTCACCGACATACCGACGGCCACAAAATACACCCACCACACCATCCTCATCAATATCCTCAGTAGCGCTCGGAGTTAGCCCGGCATCCCACTTAAGGCTGGATGACTCCGGCACTATTATTGATTCCTCTGAAGAAAGCGTTAGTCCTGCTGCTGCTGTTGCTGCTGCTGGGGGTGAATCGTCATCCCAGAGGCAGGTGAATAAAATGAGCAGTCCTACATTTCAGCAATTAACTGTGAAACAATCCTTTGCGAGGGGAAGCAAATATGACAGCAGTCACCCAGTCGCCAAGCGAATCACAGACGCCATGGCTGCAATGTTAGTGTTAGATCTGCGTCCAATCTCCACCATAAACGCAGCTGGTTTTTCACAGTTAATTGAGGTTTTGTGTCCGCGTTACAGAATTCCATCGCGACACCATTTCTCCCGTAAAGCTATTCCACAACTATACCAAAAAGTGTGTAAAAATGTAGAGATTGCGCTGAAAAATGCCATTCTGCCCACTGTTCACTTAACCACAGATATGTGGACAAGTGGAAGTGGCCAAACCAAAGACTATATGACTGTGACAGCCCACTGGGTTGGTCATTCACCTTCACCAGCAGGAACAGCAGCAGCATGTACACCACTACGTAACATTTGTCACAGGCAGGCCACTCTTTGTATCACCGGCTTCACTAACAGGCATACGGCTGACAATTTGTTACGCAAACTGAGAGATGTGATTGATGCATGGCTTATACCACTCGGACTCTCCCCAGGGTATGTCATTTCAGATAACGCCAACAATATAGTGCGAGCATTACAGCTGGGTGATTTCCAACATATTCCCTGTTTTGCTCACACCATCAACTTGGTGGTGCAGAGCTTCCTACGAAACAACCGTGAGGTGCAGGAGATGCTTTCGGTGGCCCGTAAAATTTCAGGCCATTTCAGGCATTCAGCCACAGCATGTAGGAGATTACAGCAGCTCCAAGAGCAGTTTAACTTGCCCTGCCACCAACTTAAGCAAGAGGTGGTAACTCGGTGGAATTCCACCCTGTACATGCTTCAGAGGATGGAGGAACAGCGCAAAGCCATCCAAGCATATTGCACAAGTCATGACATTGGGAAAGGAGGGGGGATGTATTTCACTCTTGCACAGTGGGGAATCCTTTCAGTGCTGTGCAAGGTGCTGAAACCATTTGAAGTTGTGACATGTGAGGTCAGTGCAGACTCTGCTAGTTTGAGCCAAGTCATTCCTTTAATTAGACTATTGGAAAAGCAGCTTGAGAAAATGAAGGAGGAGCTGAAAGCAAGCAATTCAGCAAAGTATGTTGGCCTTGTCGATCAAGTACTTAATTCGCTTCACAATGATCCTCGAGTTATTAAGATCTTGAACTCGGATCAGTACGTTTTGGCCACTGTGCTTGATCCAAGGTTTAAAACCTACATTGAGTCTTTACTTGTAAATGAGCGAGATGTGAACTTTTGCAAGGAGCTATTGCTCAGCAAGTTGGCCGCTGAACTGGGCCTCGGCTTGACGACGTGTCCTCCTTCACTTTCTCAAGCTGTTGCTCGTAAAAAATTAAATTTCCAAAAAAGAAGCAGGGAAGACACAGGGGGCAGACGAGAACAATTTAACATCTGGGCTGGTTTGAAGGATTTTTCAAAAAAAAGTGTCACTTTGCCCATAAGTCCATCCAATATGAGTATAAACATGCAAAGGATGGTGGAGGATTACTTTCAAGAGGTAGTTGATATGGAAATGTCAGACAGTCCCTTTCCTTACTGGGAAGAAAAGCAAGCTATTTGGAAACCCATGTACAAACTTGCTTTGCAATACCTAAGCTGCCCACCCTCCAGTGTGTACTCTGAACGAGTGTTCAGCACAGCAGGGAACTTAGTCAGTGATCGCCGTAGAAGGTTACTTCCCAAAAATGTGGAGAAAATGATGTTTATAAAAATGAACTACATCTTCCACGAGGAAGGCCTTCACCATCCAAGACATGCAAGCACTGACTGTTCTCTAATGGCGGATTCAAGCGGCGATGAATTGATAGTCTGTGATGATGACGATAACACTGATGAGGGTGAGGATGAAGCTGAAGATGATGCCGATAACATCTTTTTAAAACTTTCTATGTAAGTGTAGGGTGCAATCTACCCCCAAAGAGGAAAGGGACTTGTGGCATTTCCATATCACATACCATCTTGAAAGGCTGCTGTTAGGGCAATTTATCCTTAAGGGTAGGGTGTCATAGACAGAGTGACCCTAAACTGGCTTTGTCCATTTTTCATAATATTGTACAGTCTATAATGGCTGAATTTTTTAGTATTTTATACAAGTGGAGGGGGGCCTAGAGAGACAGAAACCAAACTGGCTTTCTCCATGTCAATTAATATTGTACAGTCTATAATGGCTGAATTTTTTAGTATTTTATACAAGTGGAGGGGGGCCTAGAGAGACAGAAACCAAACTGTCTTTCTCCATGTCAATTAATATTGTACAGTCTATAATGGCTGAATTTTTTAGTATTTTATACAAGTGGAGGGGGGCCTAGAGAGACAGAAACCAAACTGGCTTTCTCCATGTCAATTAATATTGTACAGTCTATAATGGCTGAATTTTTTGGTATTTTATACAAGTGGAGGGGGGCCTTGAGAGACAGAAACCAAACTGGCTTTTTCCATTTCTTTACATATTTAACTATAAGTGTAGGGTGTAATATACATTCAAAGACGATGGCTGCATTGCCAATATGCATAGATGGAGAGGAAGACAATCTGTTTTGTGTGTAGAATAGGCCTACCAACGAAGAATTAAACTGTTTTTTGGGATGATTTATTACCTCAACAATTAGATTACTTGTCTCTAAAACAGTTGGAGCACTAAATTGGGTTAATTTAGGCCCAAAAACATGGATTTTCCCAAAAAATAGCAAAACAAAACCAAACAAAACCAAAACCAAAACCAAAACACGCAATGGAGGTTTTGCAAAACCAAAACCAAAACCAAAACACGACGGTAATCCAGATCCAAAACCGAATCCAAAACCAAAACACGGGGGTCAGTGACCATCTCTACTTATGATTAAACTGGGTCTCCATTTTTCAGCATAATGTTGAGACTGCCGGTACAGGGGGGGGTAATTAAATGTTAAAGATATTTTTTTAATAGTGAAATCCCCTTAAAAAGGGATACTTGCTCCCTATGAGGATCACAAGAGCCAATTCACATGTCTGTTCAGGGGAAAACATGATAATAATTTTATCTATCTCTGTTAAATCCTACATACATTAAATCTTACATCCTACATTGTCCTGGATACCCCATGTGAATGGCTTTGACAATTGTCATAGGAATTGATGATTTCTTGTTAAAGTCCTATTTGAGATGTATTCTCAGTGGCGCACGCAGGGGGGGTTGCTGAGTCTCCAGAAAACCCCCCTCTGTGCTAACTAAGTGGCCGCTATAGCTGCACTGTCCTATACAGCAGCCGCGGCGCTGTCAAAGAAGCGTCCGCGGCGGTGCTGTAGTGTATACAGCACCGCCGCGGACGCTTCTTAGACAGCACCGCGGCTGCTGTATAGGACAGCGCTGAAGAAACGGAGAAACGGGGTGGTTTTTTTTTGGGTCGGGGGGGAAACCCCCCCCCCCCCCGACAATCCTCCGTTCGCCCCTGATTCTGTACAGTTTAATGCTGCTATTGGCACGTAACACAACTTAGAAAAGGGCCACTTGGGTTGACCACCTCTGTCCATCTATTGAGTGATTTAGAACACAAGTTAAAGAGATGAAAAAAATATCTTCACGGTATAAATGAATTGAAATTGTGACTTAATATATACCTTTTACAGTGAATACGTCATGTCACTAAATCTTTGCTCACATTTGCTCATAGTCATGTGAAGCTGTTCCTCTTTCTTTTAAGAGCACCAATAAACCTGGTATACACAGTCGACAGGTCCAATATCAAAAGACATTAAAGAGTATCAAGTTTATATGTAAAGTATATACCTGTTCTGATAGAACTCAATATATTTTCACATTTTATGTTGTTCTGCTGTGCAACTGCGATTAAACTCCACGCAGTTATACAGAAAACCTGATACGGAAAACCTGGCATGCATAAAAAAAATGTGGTACCTTTCCAATACGGTCTTATCCAATCCCTTTATGTTTCTGAAATGGTAACATATTTATTTACAAGTCTTAGTAGCAATTTATAGGCAAACTGAGGGGGGTTCATAGTGCCTGGAAACCCCCCTTCAAGCTGGGGGCACTGTATAATTGAGGTGGCTGCTTCACACAGCTCTGCACCTAACAGTAGTGCATGCAGCATTGCCCATGTATATTATGGGGATAGGAAGAGTTGGAGAGCAGCCAAGCACTGTCTAAAATTATCGCCACGCCCCCATGTATGCTGGTCACGCCCACTGGTGGTGTGGTGTGGAAACTCCCCTTTCTACAAATCCTGCATTTGCCCCTGCAGTTCCTTTGTATAAAACTATTTCTACTTGCCTAAGCACCCAAAAATACATTTAAATTGTGTGATTGATCACCTCTCCAAATAATGCAATGGGTTTAACTGGTTTGGTTGATGTTGGGATCCACAAACGAATTATCACGCGAAAGGGCAATCAGGGAATAGAAACTGGAATGGGGTGGGAAGATGAGTGAGGTTGATTTAAGGTGAAAGACGGTGAAATTATCTGACGAGAAAAAGGTGGAAAGAACTGTAAGTTTGGAGGCAGAAATAAAATGACGGCGAGGGATTCAGAATGGAGATTATTATTATTATTATTATTATTATTATTAATAATAATAAAATGTATTTATAAGGTAATACAAAGGTCCATGGCACCATACAACAAGCAACGACTAAGAGCGCAGAGGCACAGAGTGGGTGAATGGGGACAAGCTGGGAGCAGAGGTATGCGACACAATCCTGTATGCCGGAGCATAGGCACATACAGATCTTGAGATGCAGTATAACATGCCTGGGTCAACCTGTGGCTCTCCAGGTGTTGTAAAACTACAAGTCCCAGCATGCCCTGCCAGCAATCGTCAGACTATCTACTGGCAAATCATGCTGGGGCTTGTAGTTTCACAACACCTGGGGAGACACAGGTTGGCCAGGAAGAAGTAGAGACCAGTGTGAAGGTGTCTGACAGTTGTGCACATGTGGACACGAAAGGGGTAGGTAGAAAGACAAGAGGAAGGAGGGCCCTGCTCACAAGAGCTTACATTCTAGAGATGAACTGAAAGGGTGCGGTGAAGCCAATGCAGGAGGATAACAACATTAAATACATGTAGCTCAGGGTGAGGAGGAGAAATTAAGAAGCGGAACTAAAGGAAGGGGGTGGGGGATATGGATCAATGAGAGCATGTGGTCAAAGAAAGAAAGAGAGGTGAATTGAAGGGAGGAGAATTGTAGAAAAGTAATAGGCAGATGAATGATGGGAGAGATAAACTGAGTATTACCAGGACTAGAGAAGTAAACTGAAGGGTATATGAGATGGGGGAACAGAGAAGAATAGCTGAAGGGGAATTAGAAGTAAAGCAGGGAATATGCTGCTTGTCTATTGACATTAACTCATCTAATCAGAAAGTTTCAGACTTCATTGTGCATTGCCCGAATATCTTTGTAGAGCAAAAGGCTTTTTGGTGAATATTTATGACTAATTGATTCGATGTATAAAAATCGCACTTTCATATTCTGTAACGTTAATACTATTACTGTACAACAGGAATTGGCATTAGCAATCCCCATATGTGACAACAGTCCAGATTACCAGAGGTCAACAGGGTCCTGGAAAAAGGGAAATGGGTATTTGTGAAATTGGCATCTGGAAGTCACATTGCAGGAAGTTTGCTCCTGTCTACTGTGCGTGTGCTCAGTGTCTATGGCAGTTTGTGTAATGACTGCGTTCTGTACATATATGGGACTTGTATGTTTTCTCTGCAGCAGTATAGTGTTTATCACGCTCATACTTACTGCCACTCTGGTGGTGCTACGGCAAATAGTGTCCATATCAGGCCAGTGGTTGGGATCCCATTGTATCTGTGTTTTTCAGGGTGACAGTCCAGCATCCAGATCTGTCCACATGTACGTAGGTAAATTGGACACAGATGCTGGGCTGAAAAATTCCCTGTTTGTACAAGCCCATAAACAGACAAATGTCACAGTTTCTGGGATGTTTCCTGCTGTAGCAAAATCCATGTGACACGTTTCTGCTCTTAGTACTTTACTTTCCAAAATGTTAAATATCTTCACAATATGTATTCAATTCCTCTTGCCCCCTTGCCTCTATGATACTTCATAAAGTAGCCTTGATTTCAGCATTCCTCTGTCTAGCATTGGTACCACGGCTCACCAAGGATAGAACAATATCATGTGTGTTACTTTAGAGAACAATGGCGTTGTCCTGTGACATGTTGTGACACTCTGATATGTGAGATATTTCAGCAACAAAATGTACAACAAAATCTGCTCCATCCGTAACTGATTTTCTGGTACCTATGACACGCCACGACGACTTTGCAGCAAGTATTTTGTCAGATAGTGGCACAGACTTTTTCAGTGAACTTTGATCAGTTTAGAGATGTAGGGGTAAATGTATCAAGCTGAGAGTTTTCATGGAGATATTGCCTGTAACAACCAATTAGATTCTAGCTATCATTTTGTAGAATGTACTAAATAAATGATAGCTAGAATCTGATTGGTTTTTCAAACCCGCCGGAAAACTCTCAGCTGGATACATTTACCCCGTAATGTAGGTTTGACTAAATCTGTGACTAGGATTGTTTTACTGAGTGAGTGTATTCATATCACAGGATCACTTTGTACAAGTAGACACACACTGAATGTATGGTGAATCTCTTCATGACTTTATGCATCCATGAGAAATCTTCTTTGCAGAAGTTTATTTCAGATATTTCCTAATTTCATCCGCAAGCTGACTCTTTGTTGAAAATAATTATTACAAATTCAATCCCAAACATGCAGCACCAGCTACCTTCCAAAAACTTTGAGGCACTGAGCCACCCTCAATGCAGTCCTGGTTCTTACAGTACAGCCGTTGCCTACACACAGGACAGGCGACCAATTTGTGGGTTGGTCCAATTTATATTAGGATGAGACACTTTTTTTTTTTTACCTTAGTGACAGAGGCGGATCACCCATCAGACAGCCTAGGCTCCTGTTTAGGGCCCAGATAACCCTAATTCATTTTTAGGTTTGTTTTTTTTGGACAGAGGGAGGGAAGGGAGCCCAAACCAAAATATTGTCCAGGGCCTCATGGGTTCTTACTTACTCCGTCTCTGCTTAGTGATGTCACCAGTTCTGAGTGATTTGATTGGCTGTACACGAATACTGGTTCAGACCACAAAATGGCTGCCTTCACTATGTTTAAGTGATGGGTACACTTTACTACACTTATTATTGTACCAAAGCACCAAAATCAGTCACAGAAGAACAAATTAGGATGACATTAAAGATTTAAAGAGACTTAGTTACACTAAATGAATTTTGTTTTGTTGTTTCTGTTTTTTCAGCTCCCTCAGGCTCAAAAGGTAAAAAATAATAATTCTGTTAATATTTCATTGAGTAGAACATTTGACGTTCGTGCATGTTTGCAGTGCTATACACCTAGTACAGTGGTAACTAGGATAATGTCTCCCTGGATCACATTCAATGGTGTTTGCTCAAGTTCCTTGTAGCCCCAATCATAATGAATTGGATTGCAGCAATAAATAACAAACATTATTGTGCTAAAGGTGTCAAACTGCAAAGCAAACAGTGTTGAACTGCCTACCGCACAGTGCTAAATTGTAAGGTGTCTTATATTTCATTAATATGGTATAAGGTGCCTTTAAGTTTAGCACTGCTTAGTGATAATAACACACCATAACCTGGTCTCCACTGTACAAAGGATTATTTTATTGCCTCATCTGAATAAAGCACATTTGAGACCCATGTTATGGAAATATCCTGTCTGTAGCTTCAACCTTATACCATAACTGCTACAGTGTATCACAATATGTATATATAACATAGTGGGACTTATTGAATGACACGATGCAAAATGTGCTGTAACCCAAAGCAACCAATCAGATTCTAGCTCTCATCTTTCTAGTGCAGTTTAGAAAATAAAACCATGCATCTGATTGGTTGGTGTTGTTTATGGAAACTAATAGACATGAAAATTGTCTTTCATACTCTGAACTCTACCAGACAAATGAATGTTAGAATCTGATTGGTTGCTACGAGTTATAGCACATTCTATTGTGCACCAGTTTTCAAAACTATCCCCCCCCCTTGTTATTAAATAAGCCACATTTTGGTTATATGCATACATATGAATAGATATATATCACATCATGTGTATCACGTCATACATGTTTGTATAATCACAAATAATTTTCTGCAAAAACACTGTCCCGTTACCCCCATTCCCCATAAGTCTCACCTCAATGATCCCATATTTTCTCACCGACATTTGTTTGAGAGGTTGACGTATAAGATATAACACTGTACATGTATTTACTGATTAATGTTCTCCTAGGGAGTTGTGCTGTAGGCTATCTATACAACAATGTTGATTATTATAGTGATACTATTTTATTTATTGTTACTTAACAAACGGTGAGTACAGTTCATAAGTTTGCAACAGAACAAAGATGATTTTGATTTGCTAAATGCTATTAACAGCAAAGTTCTACACTCAAGGGTGGGAGCATCTGACTGATTGACACAGCAAAGTAACTCTTAAAATATGTTCTCAAAGGCTTGGTGCCCAAACTTGCCATGATTTCCACTGGAATTTCTATGTGTTCTTGAAATGTTATTTTTCTGTCAACATTTCAAACAGTCCTAATGTCTAAACCATGTTTGCTTTGATCTGTTGTGACCAAGGTCATTTCATATTCCGCATTGTATGGATTTTCTTTAACACGTATGTCGTACCGTACATAGCATTTTGCAAGCTCAAAGTACACCTGGACTGCAGAGCTTACAATCTGTTTGTAGCCGTGTGATTGGTAGCACACTCAACTTCTTCAAAGGCAGTGCCACGTCTACTGCTGCTTCACTCTCGTCTCTTCATACATATCGTACTGCTTGTCTTGTCCTGTTGTTCTGCTCTATGTCGTCTTTGTTGGTGTAAATAATGGAGACAATATTCCAGAATTCAAATAAAGTTGTCAGATAAATAAAGTGACAGCAATGATGTCATCATGGGAGACAGCAACATGGGGACAAGCAAATGCTGAGCATGCAGTAGAAGACTATTTATGGCAGCTAATCAGATTTTTGCTAATATCAAACTGATCAGATCAAGAACATGATTGCTAGAATATGGATCTGCCAAGGGTAGGACAAAAAAATGAAAGGATGACTAGACCTAAGTTACTCTATATAAGAGCTACAAATAACAAGCACAAATATATACGTAGATAAAATGGTTTGATCAGCTGAACATATTTCGGATAAAATAGATTTCCTTCACTACAGACTTCTTTTCTAAATAACCTGTTGAGATGAGGTGGATCACTCTAAGAAGTAGATTTATTAAACCTTCTGAAAAGTAACATTGGAAGTGTTGCCCTTAGAAACCAATCAGATCTTAGCTATCATTTTTCTTGTATATTCTAGAAAATAAGAGCTAGAATGTGATTGGTTGCTATGGACAACACCTCCACTTTTCCTTTTTAGGAGGTATGATAAATATATCCCTTAATCTGAATTAACTGGTAAGTGCAGGACTGGTGGAAGGATATCAGGTCTTAGTAGCCCCTCCCCTGAAGCTCCACCCACTCAGAGAGCCCACCCCCCACTTCTTACATTGCGTGTAGCAGGTGTATTGTGGCAGGCAGAGGACTAGCTGTCAGTCAGAGCTGCCTTTTATGCTGCTCCTCCATCATGTCAGTGACCAGTTGTAAGTGTGATATCACAGGGCAGGGGCTCAGCCCTGGAAGCATAAGGTAGAACATGTGCAGGGCATGGTCACATTAACTTATATAATTAAACAGCCCCTCCTCTCCCCCATTGTTAGAGAATGAGGAACAGGGAGAGTTTACTTTGTGACCCCAGGGCAGCTGGTGCACAGCGCAGCCTTAGTTCTCCTAATGGTACGCTGGTCCAGAGTTATTGAGAACTATTTTATGCATGCATGTAGCTCTTTTATATAAGACTTCATATATATTAGGTTTTCTGGTCTTTATTATATTGCATAAAACGCAGCAAAGGTTCTGAATCAGCACAAGCTAAATATAGAATAGGCTGCAGAGCAATCTGGATCTGAATCATAAAGTGTATACTCAAGCCGTATGGCATTTTCTCAGCAAATAAAATAAAGAAGAACATTGTAAAGATGAGCGAATAGAACAGCTATAACATATATGGTCACAAACACAGGGTCCAAGCCACAATAGACGACATAATACCAAGTCATCAGCAGATATAGGCATTGTACACGATGGACGTTAAAAACTCTACACTAGTTAAAAGCAATGGTGAAACCTTGAATTTTAATGTCGCTTTGACAGAGCGTTAGCAGCGTGTCCATTAATGTGTCTGAAGGGTTCTCTGGAACAAAAAGAGTATTTTTGTACTTAGTGAGCTTTCCTATAGAACTCAATTGTATTGTCATTAAGGGGTCTGTTCATCAAGATATTTTGAAGATTTTCTATCGGCATCTTCGGACTCCAAATATCAATAAAAGGTCACCGTGGTAGTTGAGAAATGCTAAGCTCCCGGCAACACTACCTGGCAGCGGTAAGCAGTCTTACTCATACTTGCAAACTTTTTGTAATTGGCGTCCGGGAGTTGCCGGGGAGAGGCGGGCTTGTGGGGGACGGGGCTCTGAAAACCGCGTCATTTTGGACCCGCCCTTATCATTTTACGGCAGGGGCGGGGCCAAATGCCGCGATTCCCGTAGAATCGCGCCATTTTGGACCTAATTCTGCCCACTTCACTAGGAAGGGGGAAGATGCGGGAGATTGCCATACACTCCCGGGAGTCCGTGAGACTCACCCGAAATGCGGGAGTCTCCCGGTCATTCCAGGAGAGTTGGCAAATATGGTCTTACTGCTCGCCAGGCCAGTGCAGAGTCCATTTGTGCATACATGTCCGGCATTCTGAATCCTCCATATGCACCGGAACTGCAGGCCCAGACTTGGTGCTTTTAAAAAAAAAAAAATGAATAAAGTTATGCTTTATTAAAGTGTCACTTAGCAAAGAGGCAATATGCAGTTGGATATAGCTTTATATTAGCTATAGCAATGGCTCATTCGGGATTTGATCCAGCAAGGCAAGGCATTTTTTAAAAATATTTATGAAATAGCTGTTTTAGCAATCGGTGTTAAGTTTTCCCTGGTGCTGAATAAACAAGGGGTGGTCTGCCCAACCAAATTACTGTAAAACAATATAAGGCATTCATACTTAAGGGGGAATTCTATTGGCCGTGATGTTACTCAGAACATTGTGTCTGCGCATATTTACCGTTATTACGGTAAAAAGTAACGCTCAGTTTTGCTTGTACCTCTATGGGGTGCGAGCCGAAATGAACGATATTTATGTAAAAAAAAAAAATCCACGCAAGGTGACTCGCGGCCGTTCCGGAATCACCTTGCGCAAATTTTTTTAGAATTGAATTCCCCCTGTAATGTTAAATGCTGCTATAATTTGAATAATGTGACTTGGCACCTAAGTGCAACATACCAACTAGAATCTTTATATCAAGTGGACGTACAAATGCGCCTTTGTTTGTAGAACAGGGGCACAAGATTAAAAGTAAGATTTTACTTTGGGGAGCAAGATTGTTGAGATAAGATAAATGGGTGCGGAAAGTACATATTTAGGGGAGCCCCTTGCTGTGCGGACGCTTGCAAGGACATTTCCACTCCGCGAAAGGACCTGATTTTCGCACCAGCTCGGAGCTGGTGAAGATCGGCTCTCATCCTATACTTTTAATGTGACGCATTTTGTACCAACCAGTTGTAAAACGCGTCACATTAACCTTTAAGCCATACAGAAAAGTAAACCAAGAAGTATTTAAGGAGAAAAGCAGCAAAGATGGTTTGTTTCTAAAAGTGGTAGGAGCTTGGATTTTTGATATGACGTTTACACTTTTGAAGCTAATATACGACAAAGAGTAGGTTAGTTATTTTCAGTTGTTATTAGTTGACCTTAATAAGAACATTTAATATAACTTTTAAAAATAGAACACCCACCTTCCTGTTTGAAATTCTTGGTCTCATGTAAGCTATGTGCAGATGGTATTCACGTAAAAAACGGAGAGCAATAAGAGAACCTTTAAATATTTCCCCTTTTAATGACATAACAAATGGGCATGTGTTTCCCACATGTATCCCTTTCACCCCACTGACAAAACATAATGTTACAATTTTACAGAGTTTGTTAATGGATGTTACCCACATGTGTTACCCAACATTTCAAGTGAACCGCCGTGACCTCATGCAGATAGTAAATTTGTCATCACAGATACCAGTCCTGGCACAGTTGCAGCAGATCCTGTTGCTCATTAGGTGGTAGTGAGGGCGGCAGTTAGAACACGGTAGATAAAGACCTCAGCTCTGTTGGGGTTTGATAATTTCCTTTATTTGTTTTTATGGGAAATAACACTCTTTAATATTCTATGTTAGGCTTATGCTCTTTAGTTTACTTTTTGCTGACTGAATGTGTATGTTAAATACAGCTCAAGAACCGGATCAGTTCCATTACGTTATAGATTTTCAGGACACATAGGGGGAAGGGAAGATGGAAATGACCGGGTTTGGGCAGATCAGGTCAGGGCTTGGGCAAATTGGAGTGAGTCCTTATTTGTCCTGATGTTCATTTCGGGAATATTGGACTGCCATTGGTGCAGTAGGTGCGGTGCACTGGGGCCCTTGGAGATAACGGGGCCCGTGGCACTGGGAACTAGCGAGCTGTGGGCCCAGGTTCCCTCCTCCCTGCTCACTAGTTCCATCTCTGATTGGCAGGTAGGATAGAACAGGATCAATCAAGTAGCAACAAAAGCTATATATGGCTAGCTCCATTCAGCAACCCTGCACCACCTCAGTGTACCCCAGACACTGAGGCAACACTGTGTGGACGCAGCCTATAAATGATACGTTTAATGGCTATTTACTTAGATGTTGCAAGCTTTTAGTACACAAGGCAACTTCCTTAGGAATGTTTTACAAATGTTAGCTGAAACTATGGAATATTCATCTCTTTCTGCATCTGGGTATGAACTTTGCACACGTGGCCTTAAGTGTTCTATGTGGAACCCCTGCTCCATCCCCAATCACACCACATAACAGAATGAATTGCTGCTGGCGCTGGACCAACGCATTTCACATCAATTCTGTGATTTGTGTGAAATTCTGCCACAACTTCACCCATCTCTGGCTGTTCTAGCGATACAGAGTTGTATGTATTAATGTGAAATACAGTTTTCACAGGTAAGACACAGGTATCTTCATATAAATAGAAGGGGCGCTTGTGTCACAAAAGCTTGCAAGATCAATTCAATTCATTTGCCTTTAAATGGTATCATTTGTATAAATATTTGTTTTTTTTACTACTTAATTAATCCACAGGCTAACAAAACATCATACTCTCTCTTTTAGCCCATTTTACCCAAGTATTAGTATTGTTATCTTTCATTTGTATCATTCCAGCATATTACATAATGCTTTTTAGAGAATGTTTTATCATTCAGTCTAAATTCTTTACCACACAGACTAGCAGTGTTGACTAACCTGTGACACTCCAGGTGTTATGAAACTACAAGTCCCAGCATGTTCTGCCAGCTATCAGCTAGTTATCTACTGGCAAAGCATGCTGGGGTTTGTGGTTTCACAACATCTGGAGTGTCACAGGTTAGCCATCACTGCACTAGCGTCAATTTTAAAGCAAGTGCTAGATAGTTGACGCCAATTAGTTTGCCAGTATGTTGGTGCCTGGCACTATGAGGCACTGATGTTAATCACTGAGCTTCTGCGCAAGCCATAAATATCCCACAAATAAGGGGTAGTATACCATGAGGCCTTTACAGAACCATTTGTACTTTCCTAAATGGAATTAAGCACTATTTAGCTAAACAGGAAGACTCCTTCATAGGGACCAGTTTTTTTCTCCTTTTAACATTCTTTGTGGGAGGTTCAATTCAGCAACATTTCTCTGTTGGGGCTGAAATCTCCACTCATTTTTCCTCACACCCCATAGAGGTGCCAGAAAAGTGAGTGGAGATTTCTGAACTAGGCAGTGATGTCCAGCAGGAACATCACTGCCAGTTGAATCTCCCCCTTTATCTCCACAAGGTGCAGTGGCAAAATAAGGTCCAAATCCACCACACATCTCTTTTTCTTTGTGTCCAACTGCTGAAATACTCAATACTGTTCCCTGTCCACTCTGTCACTTAGTAATATATACAGGAAATAATACAACAAAATAACCCCCTGCGCTTGATAGGCTGGTACAATCACTACACTAATAGGCAAGCGGTCTGATACCCCCCAAAAATGAAACTCACAAATTAATATATATGCAATAGTGTGTGTTGCACCAAATCAGGTAAATAGACTGCGGTAATTTATAATATTTATTCATAAAAATTCAAAACATATAACAACATATGAGCATAACACAGACCACTAAAACACAGATATTCCTAATGAGATCTGAGCAAACCTTAAACAGATCCTTCATAATATTTATGAATAAATATTATAAATTACTGAAGCCTATTTGCCTGATTTGGTGCAGCACACACTATTGCATATATATTTATTTGTGAATATATGCAGGAAGCCTTTTATTCTAAATATTTGCAATAAACAGTCACAGAAACCCCCCTATGTAATACCGCTTTCATACTGCTGCCCAGGCAATATCCCGGGAATATGCACCCGGGATATTGCCGGGGGACAGAGGGGGGCAGAGGCTCCCCCAGAGTCAAAATCCCGGGTAGACCACATTCATACTGAACATGGTTCTGCCCGGGGTCTCCATGGCAACATCACAAGAGGAGCTCTGATTGGCTCCTCTTGTGATGACCCGGGAATTAGATCTGGGACCATTCATACTGCACCTCGACCCGGGTCGTCTGGGCTTGCCCTGACAAAAACCCGGGTTTTTGGTGCAATATGAATGGGGTATTAATGGGATTATGCAGCAAGAACTTAATGTCAATATCACTCTTGTCAAGGTTATGCTTGCAGCACTGAGTGTGAATAAAGAAAGTCTGGAGCACTTTATTGCCCTTGGCCCGGGCACCCACACAAAAAGCCCTTTTGTATTCTAACACTGATAAGATGACAAGTCTGCTAGCAGCAGGTGACTGTCTGATATCTTACTTAGGGCATGTTTGGGGCAAAGTGGCATTAGAGGTCTCCATCCTGATTTGGGAATTAGAGAAGACAGAAGTATTAAAATCCCCTGTGACAGACTTGTGAGACTGGTTTGCAACAAATGATAACTGTGGTTCTGATTATTGATTGAGGCTGCATCTACATTAGGTAAGACCACTGTGTCGTTTTTGTACGTGATTTATGACAGGTAAAACTAGTGCATATTTCCCTTGTGCGTAGAAGCATCCTAGACCAGTCATTCAGTGTATAGCACTCTTAAATATTACAAAAATTAATTCTCTCAGGTTTGAGCAACCATTTTCCAGCTGCTGTGGAGCATTCTGGGAGTTATAGTTCCGCCATAGCCAATCTTGCTTAAGGTATTACATATATTTTTGTGGTGAATACTGTTTCTCAAAATTAACTATGAAAAGGGATCTTGTCTCCAATACATGTGAAACTAAATATCTGTCTGGCGTTATTTGTTTCCGAAAATGTGCTGACAGCTTTCTCTTTCCCTTCTCTGTCATCCTTTATCTTGTGTAAGTAGAGTTTTGTCCTCCTTTACCTTGTCACTCTCATTTTTCTGCAATTTCTGAACACCACATATCATGCTTTGCCTCATTTACCTGTTACTCTTTGAAGTTCGGAGTCTTCTGCCACCGGGGATTGAAAACTGATTCTTTTCCCATCCCATATTCAGGTTTAAGGATTTCAGTATCCTCATGCAGAGCATACTGTAATATTGTTATAGGATATTTAATTAAAAAATGTAGCAATAGGAGTTAAAAATATAGTTTCAATCAAGTGTTAGTCTGTATTTCAGTGTATTCATATTATACACTTAGGGGCTCGTGTAGCGTTGGAAGCAATTGTCTAAAACACAGACGGAAATTGCATCCAAAAAAAAAGACACATTTTATATCGGTATGTTCAGCTGGACGCATCTAAGCTGATGGTCATCACTATCAGTTGTTAACTTACACCAGACTCTCATACTACTTAAATTGCATTTGCTCTAACACACCCTTACACACCCCCTCCTTCTCCCGCCTCCTCTCCAATTGTAAGGGGCTGCAAGTGCCGTAAATGCAAGATGAGATTCTATATATGGCCACAAACGTTACTTGTGCTTTGTGAGCATGTGCAGAATTAAAAACGTATATAATACACTGAAAACCCAGTTTGCCTCCAACTCTACATGAGCCCCTGATTGTAAACCTTGTAATGCACAGACATCATCCACCTGGTTATATGCAGTCACGTTTTAATAATGCAAAAACCTTTGCATAATTGACCTAATTCCATTAACAGCATCAACATATTTTTCATCTTACATTTGTCCTAACATGTATTCTTCCATAACTTGTTTTACTTTCATTGTTATGTGTGACTTTGGGATAGATTTGCTAAAATTTCCAAAAAGGAAAATGAGGAGGTGTTGCCCATAGCAACCAATCATATTCTAGCTGTCATTTTCTAGAATGTACTAGGTGAATATATAGTTATCATCAGGTTGCTATAGGCAACAATTCCACTTTTCCTCTGTAGAACTTGCACTAAATCTACCCCCTTTGTCTTTATCATGTCACATGTCTGTGGAAAATCTAAGACAATGTTGGTACCCTGCCAATGGATGAGATTCATTTATTTTACATTATTGGGTTTATTGTTATTTTGGTTGTTGTTAATAGTAAATGAATAATGTCAGATGGTTGAATATACTTGGTATATTTGATCCATTGCAAGAGGATAGACAAACTTTTCACATAAAGCTATTCATTCATGTTTTAGGTTATATATGTTTTATATCTTAATGTCAAGACGAATACAATGTACAGACAGGTTTGCTCATCTCTCAATGGGGCCTATGTTTATTGATTAAATGAATACAAAATTATTACCTTTATTATTTACATGTCAAGCAATAAGTCAATCAAAAGCTACTACTATTATGTATTCTTTATTATAAAATGTGATTGTTTATTTTTTGCTTTTTTTATAATACAAGTGATGGGTTCTTAATTAACTAATACGGATACACAATAGTAAGTTTATCATTGGGAATATACATATATTGTTACTCAATACTAACTCAATACTAACTTGCTAGAACTGCTATTCACATTTCCCTAAAAATGCATAGATTTACTAATGGAAAAAATTATTAAGTGTTTTACTATGATAACCCTATGTTTTTCCTGCATTATATTCATTATAAGAGCTCAAAATAGAAGCAGCTTAAAGGCCATTAATCTTTAAATGCAAGTTGATCTATTAGGAAAAGACGTTTAGTGACATTCAAAAATACACTTATATGTAAAAAGCTCCCATTACCTGACATAATCCACGATCTATCACGCTATGAGTACATTTACTACCTAGATAATGAAGGACTCAGTGCCACTTCCCCTCTCAGATAGCACAAAGGTGGGAGTCTCTCCTCTAGGACCACACGGTTACCTCCAGATTGGTGCAGCGTTCTCCCCTGACTGATGAACTGGAAAGAGAGTATCGGGAAATCAAGAATGGTTGTCGCAGTTACCACCTGATTGGATGTCAGTGGCAGCTGCCCAATCAGACGCTGCCTATTATGAAGCTCCTCTTGCAAGAACATTTTCACTTGCTTTTGCTGTCTTTGATAATCTTTTTCCTTAGGCCTCATATCTACTGGCGACAAAATTGTGTGTCGAACTACCGTTTTTTATTATAATACAACACGTGAAAGAAGGTCTGAAAATGGAAATGATTTATTCTAATGACACCAAACCCACTTATGTGTATTAAAGAGAACTCACTCACATCAGTCCCTGCCCCATTGGCGCTTACAGTCTAAATTCCCTAACACACACACACAGACCGGAGGAAACCCACATCAAACACCAGGAGAACATACAAACTCCACGCAGATGAGGCCATGCCCAGGAATTGAACTCATGACCCCAGTGCTATGAGGCAGAAGTGCTAACCACTAAGCCACCGTGCTGCCCTACTGTACTATTGCATATGGGTGATGTTATTCTTTAAATGTACGCTATTATGTCAGCTTTTTAAAATATGAGGGGCTCCTTGCAGTTTCCCTCAATAAACTTTTATATAGGAAGTCTGTTGTACATAGAAAAATATTATTTCCCTACATTGACACCTTCATCCCACCTATATCCAGGTCAGACCTATAATCTTTTTTCTTATATATTTGTGATGGTTACTAAACATCCCTTGCATTTTAGGTTTTTATACTTCCAGAATAATCGAGTGAAACTTGTTTAGCATAATGCAATAATTATCTTTTATTTCTGTCCTTAGAAATGTCCTACAATCAATATACTAACCTGAGACAATGGGTGCACCCAGTACATTATATCACAAAGCTAAAAACTAATATATAAATATAAATAATATACAAGCTGCAGTTAGCTCTGCAGTGGTTGGTAAATACGAATCTGTTTTTTTTTAATGCAGCCATCTCAAAAAGACTTGGTCAATGTCTAAATCCTGCCCATGCTGATCTATACTGCAGCCATCACATGTAGCCTGATTTACTAAGTTATGTAAAGTTACTGCACCTTCTCAGGTGTGTGTATAAGCACAACTAGCTTGCAAAAGTAATGTAGAAGTGCATTTGCCCTTCTTCACCGTCATCATCATCATCTTTTATTTGTAAGGGGCAACTAAACTCCACAGAGCTGGACAGTCAATAGAAAGATTCATTGTACTCTGCAGACTATGGGGAGCCAGTGTAGGGATTTGTAGAGTGGTACAGGGGTTGTAGATTGGTAAGAGAGGTTGATCAGTCTCAGCATGGCATTGAGGTGGGATTGTAGCAGAGATAAATGGGTCAGAGGAATGCCAGATAGCAGGGGAGGAGAGGTACAGCAGATACTAGTGCTGCAGGTAACATAACTGAAAAAGAGGATATACAGACAATGCTGATACTGAGGATGGTAACAGGACTGGAGAAACAGGACTGGCGTGGCACTGGTATAATGAGGCTGAACAGGCACGGAACTGAAGAAGCTTTCTCATAGATGTGATAGATGGTGCAAGTGGATCAGAAGCAGAAAGGTTACCAACTAAACAGAAGGAGTCAGGCCCAGAAAAAGAATGAGATGAAGCCATTGGGTCAAAGAGAGAGCGGAGTCCAAAAACAAGCCAAAGTCAGGGTTCAAGAAATACACATGGTCAGGATCAAGCTAAAGGTTTCCAGAAAATCAGTCTGGAAATTTAGCAACGGGCTCATAAATTGCAGCACAAGCAATAACAGTGGTGTGTGAAAGGATCGGCAAAGTATAAATAAAGTTAAAGAACATATAATTAAAGATAAAGAACATACATAAAGGTGAAGAATATAAAGGCAAAGAACATAGAAATAACATATAAGTGTAAAAATTAAACTGCAATGGTCCGAAAGTGTTTCACCGCTGGTGTGTGGCTTCCTCAGTAAGTTCTCTGTAAGAGTTAGAACAAAACTGACAGCAGAAGAAAAACACACTGAGCATGCTCCAGGAACTGAACAAAGAAGTCTTATCTATTTTCTTTGCAAGTGCACGATAGTGGCAGTGAGGGGGACAATGTGAGGAGGGAAGATAATAAGCTACGTTCAATAATAAGCTATGTTTGGCCAAGGCTGGTGCAGGACATTCAGAGAGAAGATGTATAAAGAGAAAAAATCAGAGGGCCGAGAACCGAACCTTGTGGGACCCCAGCGGGTTGCTGAAGTGGATCATGTGCCAAAAGTAAAGATACTGAAAGAGCATTTAAAAGGATAGGTGAACCAAGAGAGAGCATTGCCACAAAGGCCAATGTAGTGAAAGGTGTGCAGTAGAAGAGGGTGGCTGACTCTATCAGCCACCGTATGGTAGAGAGGCAAAGAAGGATGAGTAGGGAGAAGTGGCCCTTCCATTTAGTCATGAGCAGGGCTGAGGCTGCTATTAGATAACCTAGGGGGATGCCTAGGAAGCCAGGCTGTAGAGGACACCTAAAACACTAAATTAGTGACATAATGTCACACAATCAGTATCTTGATTGTCACACAGAGCCAACCGCTGACATGGAGGGGCAGCAGTTGGCAGCTTCTTACCTGTGAAACTGTTGGCTTCTGCTCCTCCATGTTTTTAATGGACTGGGAGTGTGACACTGAGTTGTGATGGCCCATCCCAACACCACATTCCCAAGAATAGGCGATGTTTCTTTTAACACTAGGTAAGGAGCGTAGAAAGTAGTGTGGCACCGGGAAGGAGGGGGAGATCGACTGGAGCGGTGCCTGGTGGGTAGTCACCTGAGACAACCAGATCTCATGCACCAACCCTGGCCAGGAGTAGATCATTGGACACTTTAGTGAGGGCAGTCTTAGTGGATTTCAGAGGGTCAAAGAGGGAGTGGAGAGAACGTGGGTTAGACAGTTTTAAAGAAGATGTTCAAGTTTGGTTACAAAGGGCAGGAGAGAAATGGGGCAGTATCTGGAGAGAGGTAGGATCTGTATGTGGTTAGGTGAGATGAGCGCATATGTGCAGGTGGAAGGGAGAGGTTCAAGTGAAGAGAGGAGTGAGAAGACCTCATCCTCAGTAACGGGAGAGAAAGAACTGAGGATCAATAGAGAAGAAGAGAAGAAGGTAGTTGTGTAGATTTCTTGGCAGATGGTGTTGATTTTGCCTTTGGAGTTGGTGGCGAAATCATGAGCAGTGAGGGCAGAAGGGGCAGTTGTGGGGGGTGGGCAGAGAAGCCAGTTGAAGGCTACAAAGATCCACACAGAACTGGATAGAAACAACACATAGACAGATGCACAAAACTCACTTAGCCAATGATTATATGCATGAATATGCCCCATACAATGCATATAACGCAAACTAAACACATTAAGGGTCAACAGCGTGACCTCAACCTCTCAAGTGTAAGAAAAGCAATCACATATTAAAAGCGATTGACAAGCAGTTTTACTGGTGCTTTAGCTTGTTATCAAATGTCATTAAGGGAGGGGGCTTTTGATTCTTTATTTTATCCTTTTCTGCAGACGAGGCAGCTCAAAAAGGATTTAGATTCTCTACTGTAGTAATCAGTGAAGTTTTTGTCATTTAGTTTCCTTATGAGGGAGAAAACAGGATGGTACGTAGACAAGTCTTGTACTATTTAGTTGATCTGTTCCATCTTGCATACTCCCTGCATTGCCCTAAACGTCCATGTGCTCCTCGCAGTAATCAGAGATCTCTTGTCTAGCTTTGTCTGACATTCAACGCTGTTTGATCGGACTGCATCTAAGATGAATGAGGCGGCACAAGGGTGACTGCCCGCGTAAGTGAACTCTAAACCATGGTCTGTTGCAACCCAAGAGACGTGGGGTAGTGCAGACCCGCATTACTTTAAACTCCATCCATACTTCATTTTTATCAGTGCATCTGCACTGAAATGAAATGTGTCAGACATAATATATAATCTAAAATTTCCAAAGTGGTGTTTTTAATAAAACAACAATTCAGATTACAACCATAAATAATACGTGACCCTGACTTCAAAGCACATTACTGAGAAGATAGTATTTATTGGTCCACGGATTCAGTCATTGCATCCTTGCGTAACAACAACCCCCCTCTTTCCATTGGAATTGTTACTTGCACATATTTGCTGTGAGCATGGACACAGTTCAAAGAATGTATCCATTTTTCAGATGACCACATACCCACATATGTAAGCCACATACAAAACATTTTTAAAATAATAAAAAAATAAAAAAAAAAAAAAATAATAATAAAAAATACATATAAATCATAGCACACGTATATAGTAAAATGAAATATTGAGTAATAGCCATCTGGCACATTAAACAATAAACTCCACATTGCATCAAATGTGCGAACCAGTCTTAAGGTAGTATTCCTCATATACTTTCTCGTACAGCTCATTTGGATGGCCAAACTTATGTTATCAAATCCTATTTAATCTCTACATCTTCCAATATGGCTCATGTTCCCAGTACACAATGGTCTGCTCATGTTTTTCCTATTTATTTTTTACTTGAGCTAGCTTGGACTAATGAAATAATTGATGCTATCGTCTACATAAGGCAGAGGTAGGTGACTATTTTTTCAGTATACTGACAGGATGTACTCTCATAAATGTTTGGTTTGCTAACAAAATGGCTGCCTCCAGGGACTGCTGCAGTGAGGTCACTGGCTCCAAGTTAACTGATAGGCCGCATTCTCATGAGTGTTGGTTTAGCCCAAAAAATGTCTCCTCCTTTGTGCATTTACAAACGTTCTCTACAAAAGGTATTTTTTTTCCTTCAGTTAATTTACTTAATTGAAGAATAAGAGAGAAAAACAGGAGCAGACTGTGGTGTCCCTGGAAAAAAGGATTGTGTGGGAAGATAGGAAATCTTCATTCTGAGTCAGGAACTATTGCTGAGCCAATTGCACCTTCGCAGAAAAGCAAATAATTGCCAGTAATGATATCTAAATCCATTGTTTAGTGCTGCTTGTGACTGACCCTTTGTCTCCCATCCAGCTTGCCAATGATCAGGGATTGGTCCTGATGACAACTGTTGCCATGCCAGTGTTCAGTAAACAGAATGAAACCGTAAGTATGGTGGAATCTGGTCAGTATGTTGATGAACTTATACAGAGTTTCACAAAAATAATGTACGCAGTGAAATAATGTAATAATACATATTTATGTTCAGTCAGACACATCTCAGACTTATGTAGGACATACAAGTATGTGCAGTTACTCCACACAAAAGCATAGAGATGTCTATTGACAGTGGTAGCAATTTATCCTAAAGTCTCATTATCTAATACACAATACAATAATGTAATGAAGTGTCACACACAGAAGAGAGAATCTTGCTCCCTGCAGTAGTCCAAATGCAAATGTCGATTAAGTTATGCAAATAGGTGTCGCGGCTTTTTATAATATAGCCGCGACACTAATGATTTAAGTACTATCAGAAGCTACTAGATAGTACTGCTGATACTCATCATCAACATACCTCGAGCACCCTCAAAAGGTACGCCTGTTAAACATACTTGCCAACCTTTGGTAAGTTAATTCCGGGAGATCCCAGACAGGGGGGCGGGACGTGGCAATTCGCTTCATTTTAGCTCCGCCCCAGGACAAAATGGCATTTTTGTTGCGGGGGGCGGGGTCAAAATGACGCAATTCACCGCAAATCACCTCATTTTGAGGAGCAAGATGCCATATGCGGGATATCTGCCTGCTCTCCCGGGAGCCCAAGAGACCTACCCGAATTTCGGGAGTCTCCCGGACATTCCGGGAGAGTTGGCAAGTATGCTGTTAAAAGATGTGTCTGCGAATGCTTCCTTGTATAATTGTGTCACAGTTACGTAAAAATGCCCTTACTGCCAATGCTATGCAAGTCAACAACACGCAAAACTGTACATAACGATGTATGCGCGAGCCTTTTTGGTGTACGTTCGCAGGACAGAAATGCGTTACACCAGAAAAACATATGTGCCTCCAACTCAAAATGGGACAACTCTTTTTGTGCCTTCTAACTATTTCTCATTATACTCATTTGTCCATCGATGTTAAAATGGACAAAAGTTAAATTGACAGCATTAAAGATGTCCCTAGCTGATATAGACAGACATCCCTTTTCTAAGATGGCCGATGTGTGGCTTGCTCCAGTCTCAACGGGATTTGAGGAAATGTAGACACCTCCTTTGCAACCCAAATGTACATGATAGTATTGCACTGCACATCTATTTACCTACATCTAACTGCTAAAAGCCGCAAGTCATATGCACGGTTTCAAATGTATTACAAGCAGAAGAACAAAAACGTCTCAACCAGATGGACATAAGAGCAAATAACTTTTCTTAAATGTATTAATCTGCTCTTTAAGGCATACTTGCCAACTTTTTCTCTTTGGCTTCAGGGAGATCCCAGGGGAGGTGGGTGTGCGGGGGCGGGGCTTGACGAATTGCATCATTTTGGCACCGTCCCCTAAACGATTGTCACAATTTTGGTCAATTACAGCAGGGGGCAGGGCTAAGACGATGCGATATTTGCATCATTAAGCCCCACCCCCACTACTTATCTATTGCGGGGAATAGAACCGAGAGGTTGCCCTGCTCTCCCCGGAGGTCTCCCAGAAATGTGGGAGTCTACCGGACATTCTGAGAGAGTAGGCAACTATGCTTTAAAGAAAAGCAGCTAATGTATCTCTAGAGACTGAAGTGTCTTTTACATTTCTGTCTCCATAACTGAAGTCATGTTGTCTTACCTGTCAGTCTTTGATTAAATATTGGTCTCCATGAAAATGGCCACCTCCATAGGCATCAATACATGGACATAGGACACAATTTCTGAACTGTGTCATTATGCCACAGATGGCGAAGCCAACCACGTCTTGTACTGGCTCAGTATCAGGGAGAATGCCAGACTCTTCAGAGAGTGAGGGAGATCACCCCTATTTCAGGGAGTCTCCCTGACATTCAGGGAGAGTTGGCAAGTATGTTTTAAGGTCTAAAACTGACATAACAAAATAATTAGATTTATGGGGCTTGACTCATTAAGGAAAGTTAGGCAAAAAATGTCCTGGACAAAACCATGTTACAAACAATGCAAATTAGTTTATTATTTTGCACATAAGTTGTTGCAACATGGTTTTGCCAAGGTGCAAAGTTACTCTTTTTTTTTTGCTTTACTTTCCTTAATAAATCAGGCACATGGTGGTTTATCCCTTCTTATTCAAATCACTGATTCAAGTAAACTTAGTTATTAAACCTAGAATTAATAACTGCAGTGATCAACTTTTGTATTGTGTGCTGGCTGCATGCAATTCATTCCTTTCATGCAGACAAATGTTGGATTTCACACAATTTTGTGCTTTATTACTATTTACAACAGTACTCTTGAATCTCTAATACTGGACTCTTTAGATACATAGATCAAGGAAAATTTGGCATCAGATTTTTTAGAGGCTCTCACTCTCCACTCTATCCTCTCTCTTGTTCTCTCTCCCTCCCTCCCTCCCTCTCTCTCTATAATACTATATTTAGCATTTGCAAAATGCTTTAATGTTGATTATCGCTATTTTCCAGGTCAATTATTTTTTCTATTACTTATCTATAAAAAACAGATTGCAAATCCAACTTTGTTGTGTCATTTTCTGGTAATATCTTCTTACCATACAAAACTGCTCTACAGCAAAAGTATAACTGCAAGACATGGTGAAAACAAAGACTTGTGACAATTTACAGCGTTGGCAACAGTTTAAGAGCCTTTACAATCTCTTTGAACTTTTTAGATGAGCATTTCTCTTACATCTGGTACAGGCCACAATAAATTTTGTTATTGTCGCAAATGAAAAAAAATGCAAGCGCTATAAGGTGATATAAGGTGATTTTAAACTGTTACATTTTATTTTTAGTTCAATGAGACAAGTTTGGGTTGCCTCACATAATTGGGGGGTATTTACTTGACCACGAGATTTTTTTTTAAGACCGCATCAAGTCATTTTAACGCTGTTTTTTATAATTTTCGAGCAGGTTAACTTTACCCGCGATTCAATTCCATTTTTAACGCTCCTTTTTTTTCATGAAACGGTCCTCTCGCGCTCCAGTAGAAGGTCTATTGAAGGTATAGGGTGTGCGAGAGGCCGCCATGTTAAAAGCTATTCAATTGTTTTTTAACGCGGCGCGTTAAACAGGCCAATATGCTGTTTTATCTCGCACCTCTTTGGGGTGTGATAAAAATAAAAAACCTAAGAAAACTATTTGAAATCATGTAATTATGAAAAAAAATCAGTAATCAGTAATGTAAAAGTTGATTTTCTTGTGAAAAAGTAATGAAGAAAAAAAATATAAAAAATGAAAATCACTAATTAAATATATTTATGTATGTTTTTGGTACAAATATATTTGACATGGTATAGATGATTCTATAGTAAAAAGCTGTTAAATAAAACAATATGCTAAAGAAAGTACTGTAATGTAGATATTATCAACTAGAATGGTTGTGTAATGCAATCTAATGTATGAAAATGTATGTCAATCCTTTTTTTTGTGTTATACATGACCGCGTTAAACACTCCCCTTCACTCCCCTATAAACTCGCAAACTCAACGATTAACGCACGGGGGCAGGATTCCGTATTTTTCAATGGAATTGCACGAGTTTTCCCGCTGCGTTAACTAAAAACGGTCGCTATAGCAGTTAAAAACCCACGTGTGATTTTTTTCTTTTTAACGCGGCGGGAGAAAAAAACAACTTGCGGTCAATTAAATACTCCTCTTGATTTGCTTTAAGTGCAACCTAATCTAAAATTGGCAAATTCTCAATACCAGGTATTCTTGCTTTAATATACACAAATTTAGACCACTTATGAAGCCACCTATCGTCAAAAACACTCCTCTTTATACACAATGGTGCCCTGACACAGCTAAAGTCATCAGCAATCATGTGCATTATTATAAAATCCATCCCACATACTTTATGAGAAGTATGGACCAATACATTATACCAGCGTAGCGCATTTCTCTTAAACAGTATATAATACAGATCCACTTATTTAACTGCTACTGTACAAGACCATATTCTCTCAGTTAATATTATTATAACCCCAGCACTGTGAGGCCATTGTCTAGTAGACTTATATACAATAATATACAATACAGCAAATTTCTTGGTGGCTATTGTATAGTACAAACCACATTCCCTGGTGACCAATTTACAATATAGACACCTATCAAACAGTTATAGGACAAGGTAATAATGTTCAGTTATCTGTCCCGCACTGAACTCCACTGTCTGGGTTCAGCGGATGAGCGGACACAGAGCTGCTATCAGCCAACATAACAGAGACTGGTAGTAACTCCATGATTCTAGTGGGTGAGCACTTCTGAGGGGGTAAGCAGTAGAAGGAAGGGGCAGTCCTTGTTGGGTTGGGGACAGGTACATTGTGCCCCCAGGCAGCTGTCTCACACCCTAATTAATGCCAGTTGCATTGTATGCCAGACAGTCTAGTAAAGGCCTGGCCAACATGTGGCTCTCCAGGTGTTGTGAAACTACTAGTCCCAGCATGCCCTGCCAGCTATAAACTAGCTTTCTACTGGCAAAGCTTGCTGGGGCTTGTAGTTTCACAACACCTGGAGAGCCACAGGTTGACCAGGCCTGATCTAGTAGTTTAACTCATTGAATGCTAAGGATTAGTGGGACTCATCTTCTAACGTGCTCAGTTGTCCCACTAATTCTCTGCATTATTAGGGGTTAAGAAAACCCACAGATCAATTCCCACCATGCTTTGAGGAACATAACAAAGAGTTCCAGGTGTTGACTTGAACTCTTTGTCATGTTCCTCAAACCATTCCTGAACAATTTCTGCAGTGTGGCAGGGAGCATTATCCTGCTGAAAGAGGCCACTGCTGTCAGGGAATACTCAGGGCTGGTGCTAGGGTCCTTGGCGCCCTAGGCACACTTACAAAATCGGCTCTTGTGTGGGATTGGACCAGAGGGGCTAGTCTTCATTCCCCGTGTGCATCAATGAGTCTTGGGTGTCCATGACCCTCTCGCTGGTTTAACGGTTGTCCTCCGATAGATATTTATATTAATTTTGGTCATTATAAATTTATACAACCCTATTTTAACGTTTATTTAACCCTATTTGCTTTGCAGTTTTGTTATGTAGTAATCACTGCTTTAGAAATATCCATCTTTATAAGGTAATGTTCCCCAAACTTTATTTTGCAAGTATGACCATTTAAAATGCCATATAATAAATGTATCTTTCTATTCCTGTCCAGACAACCTATTTCTTGTGTGCATTCCCCGAAGTACAATGCTGTGCTCAGCTATCCCACATAAAACACTTGGCAGTGATAAATACAATAGAAATCCACGTAATAATTGCAAGCATAAATGTGTCAGTTCTCTGCTGACGAGTTGTAGAAACACATATTTGTTGATTACTGTTGATAAATCTCTCATGTTGGACCGTTTTTCATCCAATGTAAAAAAAAAAATGTAATTTTTTTTTTTTTTTAAAAAAATAAAAAAAATAAATGACAGCTGTTTTTCCTCATTCTACTTTCATTCATATCCATCAGTGTCTGTGAGACGTCGGCACAACAAAGCTCTAAGTCATCTGTGTACTGTAATAGATTTATGACAACGTGAAAATAATTAGTGCACGTCTGTAAGGTTTTACCAATGAATGTTTACCTTACATAGATGCCTGTTTTGCTTCATTTCTTGTTTTGTGCAGAGATCAAAGGGGGTTCTCCTAGGTGTGGTTGGCACAGATGTTCCAGTTAAAGAACTTTTAAAGGCCATTCCGAAATATAAGGTAAAGCTTCAGACGTCAATAGTCACCTATTTATGTGATATTAATGTAATTTAGACACGCCCATCGTTAGGAGGCTTAGGTTGGCCAATATAAATTCATCCTGGCAATCACCGGCATACTCCTCGCAGGTGAGCACTGCTACATAAGAAACGTTTTAATATATTTCTGGCACGCCAATAAAGTTCTAGAAAATAAAAATAAAAGAAAAGTTAATGGAAAAAGCACTTTGTAAACTTAAAGTGCGCCTATAACAAAATGGCTGCCACCTACACACTGTGGTGGCAGCCATTTTGTGTGCTGAATGAAAATTCACGAGAATGTAGACTAGCAGTATATTACGAGCCAGTGATGCCATTAGTTCCTAGTGTATTAATTAATACACTGTATTTTCACGAATATTGCTCAGCTTACCGAATATTGACAGGGCCACTAAAAATATCCGTATTGACAGGAAAAACTATTTGTTCTGGTATCTTGACAAAATGGTGACAGTGCTGTTGTGTTTCTGAACATGTTTCTGAAATGTTTTCAAGCAAAAGTGAAAGTGCAAAAAAAAACATGTTTATACATTATATATGTGCTGTTACCCATAGCAACCAATCGGTTATTAACTTTTAACAGACAAGTTAGCCTATTGAAAGGATGCACGTGGTTGCTATGGGATACAGCACACGTCTGTGAGATTTCCTTTTTTAAATAAACGTTCAGATTTATGTTTACATCGAATACGTTTTATTCATGGATTTCTGGATTTTTCCCTCATTTTTTTATTCAAACAACTTATTGTTTTGGTGCTATTTATTTGCTCCTGTTCATCATTTTGTACCTTAAATGCAGACTTCTGTACGTTAACGGCTTCATGATCATCTATTAATAAAATGGCTGGTGGTTTATTTTTCTTTCTAACGTTTACTGGATAAGCAATGTCATCGGATAATAAAAATGATTTTAGAGGTGTCGCTTTAGAATATAAACAAGTAGCAAATGTGCCCCTAGTATTTAAATGTAAGTTCCCCTTTCCTCTCCTGTTCTCTGCTGAACTTTTAAAAAAAAAAAAAAAAGTTCCATTTTGATGCTGGGAAAAACCAGATGGAGATTGAACATATGAATGGAGTACAGGTGTTCCTAAGAGCCTCGCTCATTCCCCCAGTGTTGTAAACTGCATGTGCTTTTTTCCTCATATGTCTTAGTTATAACCTTTTGTAAACAAACTGTAAGGAACGTTTCTTAAACTCTGGAAAATCGAACTACAGCAATGAATTGTGCTGTAATTGTGACCCACAAGAGAGATTTATAACACGGGATATATTGACCATGCAGGAGTAAAAACTCATATAGAACAAATGAGAATAAAACGTGCATTAAAAATATCTTATTCCAGCCTGAGGTCTCTCAGGATTTTAGTATCTGTAGATTTTAGTACAGGCAGCAATTCTGCAAGCAGCACCAACATTCACTAGGAACTAGTGGCATTACGAAGGCTCTAGAAAGCTTGTTCTCGTCTCCCTGTTGTTACTACTTTCTGGTGAATTGATAGGCTGTATTATTTTGAATATCGGTCAGCCCACAAAAAAAACCTAACTCCACTGTAAGTGGGTAACCTAAATAGCAAGTAAACTACGATACGACATTAGAGTACATAAATGATATACATGAAATAACTAAATATGACCACCATGCTCTCTGTCACCCCTCTTTAGTAGGCTAAAGGTAGGTGCTTCTCTAAATGAGCAGACAGAGAGTGATTGATGGTTTTCAGGACTTGCTCTGCATAGATGATAGATTGAGACATAGGGCTAGTGATGTCACAGCAGGTCATATTACTGCATCTCAGCTTTTTGGCCTTCATAAGATGCCATTAGAATAGTGTTATAAAGTTGTGGGAGGAGTTTTATCTGTGTATTTTACCGTTGTGCGTTCATAGCTGACAATTGCAATAGTGGGATATAGTGGACCTTTAAAGCCAGGTTGAATAACAATAACATACTTTATTTTTATTTTTTTATAGATGTTCTGTTTACACAGAAATATTACATTGTACTGAAATGTTATTTTGCAAAAGAGTGTATACAATGGATGTAAACAGTTACTCCAAAATAGATACATAATAATAATAATAATAATAATAATAATAACAGAACATTTATCTAAGACAACATTAATTTTGATACATTACTTTGTACACATCTGTGGACCTCAAAGGTTTGTATAGGGCAAATGCCTGTAGCTCAATGACCCACCTAGCTCCCACTTATCCCTCTACCCTGGTGTTGTTCCATATTGGAAGCCCCACAAAAATATATTCATTCCAAAATGTAACTTCCAATAAGTTATAAAAACATCATGTTGCAGAATTTGGAAGCAAAGTTGTTTTATTTAGCTATGTATTTATATGTGTGTTTCATTCTTGTTACAGCTTGGAATTCATGGATATGCCTTTGCTATTACTAACAATGGGTATATCCTGACTCACCCAGAATTGAGGCCTCTGGTAAGTAGCCGATGTAACTATTATATGCAAGAATTGTTACTATAATCCTAGGAAGAGCAGGACATAATGTAAATCTTCATTACTGTGTGAAACTGGGGGGAAGGGGGGGGGGTCATATAAACAACAGATGGAACTTTTGCATCAAAGATGTGATCACTGATTACCAAATTTTTTTTTTAAAAAAAAACATATTTTTATTGTTTCCAAAGCATTGTGTTATACAACATACAATATACTCTTATGGTCCAACCAAAGTTGGCAAGATACAAAGGTAAAACAGAGTCATATAGCTGTATATGCAACAACGAACCTTATATATTTGGCAATCCCTACTGAGGAGCTTATGTTAAGATGAACACAAATTGCATATAACACGCTTATTTACATCATACTTGCCATCTCTCCCGGAATGTCCGGAAGACTCCCGAAATCGGGTCGGTCTCCCGGACTCCCGGGAGAGCAGGCAATTCTCCCGATTCCCGGCGGGCTCTTCTAATTAAATGGAGGGGACAGGGCTCATGTGTACACGTCATTGTGGCTTCGCCCCCTATTTTTATTGGCCAAAAAATTTATGGCAGCGTTGGGGGTGTGGCTAATGACACAATTCTTCGAGCCCCGCTCCCACACACCCACCTGCCTCCCGGGACACAAGTTGCCAATGTTGGCGACTATGATTTACATCTGAGCATGCACACACACTACTATTTTCTGGTCTAGAGCTCTGTGAGCGTGCGCAGAAGTAGACATTCGGATTATACTCCAGAAACGCAATTTGTGTTCCACTTGACATGACTTTGTGGGTTCGCTAATAATGAAATCATGATAATTGTTGCATAACTAATTATATAGGGCTAAGTAATAAAAATGTAAGAATTTCTTCAACAATGAATTATATTCCACGTAAAGCACAGAAGCGCACTTTCATATTCAGCAAGAGTGGAATTGCACAGGGTGTCCCATCTCTTAAAATCTAACAGTGGGGTCTTGGGCACAGATAGGTAACTCGAACCACTAAGTAGTTGTAGACATTGATGGACCTGGCTTTTATTGTCCCCTGGTAATATATTGATATAGCTTTCACATATTTTGACACATTTCTGAGTATGTTTTTCTTCGTCTAACATGGTTTCCAACCAGCCCACCATGAACACGCCCACATTTAAACTTTTTCTTCACTATTGTGGAAATGATGACATTTTTGTGAGCTATGACAGACTGTAGGAACAGAGAGATCTGCGCAAACATACAATCTACATATACTTCAGAAACGAAAATGGGAGGGAATGGGGAAAATCTGGGGAGGAGTTTACTGTGGAATTACCTCAAGATAATTTTTTTTTACTGGTGTGGTCATTGAGTTTTCCTATTGGAAAGCAAATTGCAGACCTCTCACAGGCTTGGGGGCACACTATCGGATGTGTGAACTGAACCTGCGTTAAATTAGAAGATGGATTCATACATATCCACCCACATTAGGAAACACCAAACATTTGTCCTTTTACTTGTATGGTATTTTATTTTTTTAAATTAAACTAAGGGACTAATGATCAGTAAAATCCATATAACATATTGCCAATATGGGTGTTATGTACATACAGTACATTGTGACTGCTGTGTTAACATAAAATTGTAATGTATTTTAAAAGAGTATTTATACTGTAAGAAGAATGTGGGGAACATGGAGATCGTACATACTATAGATTAAGCCACCCTGTTTTATAACAGTGTGCTAGGAAAAAAATACTTAATTATATTATATATTATCTAATGAAGGCATTTAGTAATGCCAGCTAAAGTGATATTAAATGCATCCTTAAAAATGGTATATTAGAAATTACTGTGTGCATAGCTAAATAGAAAACAGCCTTTGAATAAAGGCAGGTAATTCTCACATTCGGGCAGTAGGTGGCACTGCAGCACTATGTTTTTCTTCTGGTTATATAAAATACATCATTTTCCCCAGATGAAATCCTTGCTGCCTTTTCCCTCTCCCTTTGTATATGCATTTTCTAATTTATTAAAACCAGATTTGAAAACCATCCTGATTTGTGCTCGGTTTAAGGAATTTTATATATGTCTATGACATAAAAATGTAAAAATTTATTTTCTCTTCTGGATTAAACAATGACACTCGGTAGCATAACTGGGAGCTGCTACGTGGTTATGGGCTTGAGGAATGAAGTATAATAAAATAGCTGGTAATTCAGCTCCATACACTGTATCTCTCTATGGGGTGCTGTGATTTCCCCGGGCAAAGGTAGTCAAGAATAGAATTCATCAGTCCAAAGACTTTTAAGGGTTTGTTCATACTTATTATAATTTGCTAAAAGACCAACATGCAATCCCTTCATGCCAGAAAACAGACCAGCATTTTGTGACGAGGGTATGAGCTGATAGGGGGTGCCAGAGGGCATGAGCTATAGGGGGCGCTCGAGGGAGGCAGTAGTAAAATATATATGCTAGTAAAATATATATACTAGTAAAATATATATGCAGAGATCTGGTTGTATTCTCTCTTTTGGGACCCAAACCTTTACCTGAAAATCTGTGCTGGGACTGCCAAATTTCCTGAAGGAGCAGTGGGTAACATTCAAGCGGTGGTCAAAGGAAGGTGTGCGGTGAAAGAGGCTCCTGATTGGATACTAACGACTCCTATCCAATCTGCTTTCACTCCACAATTCCATTCAACAGCCTTGTGATTTTTACTCATTGCCTCCTGTCCTTCACTGTGTTCAGGTCTCGAAATATATGGAAATTCCAGTGCCAATCAGCAGGTAAGGGTCCGTTTTCCTGATAGTCCTCCTTTTATAACAAAATATATTTGAAAAGCGCTACCAGCCAACATATTATATAAATAGTAAATTATTTTCTGTATTAGGATCTACAGAGAGCGCTGTGACCTGGCAGCCTGTACTGTTGGCTGAAAGTCTTTAAAAATCCCATAATTACTAAACTCAATAACTCTCATGATTACAGATAATACTGATATCAATCCGTTGTATAACAAGTGGAAATATTATTACTATTATTATTACAACAACAACACAACTATGCCCTCACTGTAAAAAAACAAGTTGTGTAACGGAATGCTTGTCACCACACCATCATTTAGATGGTGTCTTTATTGATCATTTCACAGACAGTATTGTAGATTTATGCTTTACACGAGGTCACTAGTCTACTGTTTATTAATTTTAAAATCCTCTGCTTTGGCTCAGTACACGGCATTGTAGATTGTCTACCCGCAGCTAGTTGCCATCTCTTCATAGGTTTCAGTCTGTTTTCAGCATCGGAATTAAAATCCGCTCCTATTTAATCTTCCATGGATAGTAATTATTTTGTCTATTGCAGCTGAATTGACATAAGCATTGAATAGTGCTAAAGATACAGAAGTGAATAATGTAGCAATTTTCATATACAAGCATAGACCAATTTAGAAAATTGGATTGCTTAATCTGAGAAAAAAAAGTAGAATTACAGGTATGTACCTGAGTTTTATTTACTGAGAAGTAAAACATGCTTCTTTTGACACGAAACCCACCTCAATCATTAGAAGGTCAAATAGAAGTACTAGGACTCTACCACATTTCCTACATAAAGAAGACTCTAGTTAGAGGTATGCTATTGGTTAGTAAGGGAGAGTAGGTGTAAGTACACAGCGCGTTTCTCCACTTAGTAAACCTATCATCATCATCATCATCACCATTTAGTTATATATCGCCACTGATTCCGTAGCGCTGTACAGAGAACTCATTTACATCAGTCCCTGCCTCATTGGGGCTTACAGTCTAATTTCCCTAACATACACACACAGACAGAGAGAGAGAGAGAAAGAGACTATTGTCAATTTTGATAGGAGCCAGAACCTACTAGTATGGTTTTTGGTGTGTGGGAGGAAACCGGAGCACCCGGAGGAAACCCACACAAACACGGGGAGAACATACAAACTGCTTACAGATAAGACCATGGTCGGGAATTGAACTCATGACCCCAGTGCTGTGAGGCAGAAGTGCTAACCACTGAGCAGCGTAAAGTTATACCTATCTTTCCGTAGCCATGGAACGCTGCTTGTAGGTGTAGTCACAGTTGTCATAGTTCTGCCTTACAGAATCTGGGGTTTGTATAGCAGATCTGGGGTCCATAAATGGTAGATGCAGCCGGGGACCAAAGATGGTGGATGAGGAAGCAGGTGCTATTGTGCAGAATTAGGAGGGAAGTACTAGGTGGTGTAGAAGGTAATACTGTTAGTTGTTGAGGGAGTACTTGACTAGTTAGGGACTTTGGGATGTATGGGGAAGGGAACATTGCTGTGTTTCTGGTAGCGGCGGTGTTGGCAAAAGTATGTGATGGTGGAGAGTAGTAATGGTAGATTGGCAGTGGTAGTAGGTGTACATGAATGGAAGCTGAAGAGTAAAGTGTTATAACAAACAATAGCTGATAAGTATTCATAATAGTGTATAGAAATGATAGGTGGAGTGTTGAAAAAAAGTGGGTAAAGTATGGGGTATGGGGTGAGCAATTTGGTAAGAAAGGGTGTTGATTAGTGGCAGGGGTGATAGGCTGATATAGGTATTAGGATAAAGAAGGATTCAACCAGAATACAGAATTAGAATGTAGGAAATTAATAAATAAAGAAAAAATAAATAGTAATGTCCAGTGATGATTTGATATTAGGTATTATGATATCCATATTTATAGAGTCATATAGTAATAATTAGATGGGGTGAGTAAAGCAGAACGGAACAAATAAAATATAAATTAAATTGAATTAGAAATGGAAATATATATAATGGGTAGAATAAATGTGAGGAGACAATACATAAAAGAAACAAGAATACAGAACAAACAATAGTATTATACAAGTAGTAAACAATGAAGAGAGAAATATAAAGGGATTCAAACTGTTAGTAGTGTAAAATTGGTCAAACGCGTTTCACCACTTGTGTGTGGCCTCCTTAGTGGGTTCTTTTACAAGAATATAAGACTCAACCCAAAGCATAACATCAAGTATTGGGTGGAGTTCACACAGTTTGCTTTAGGGGACTCAATTATTAGGAGGGCAGGAAGGGTAACCTGTCACTAAACTGAGAATGCTGAAAAGTTTGTTGTCTCCCAAGTTCCCTATTTTGCAGATTGGGTTGATAGATTGTTGGGTGGGGCCGGACATGACCTAGTGGTCCTGAAACACCAACTTAATACACTTCAAATTCATCCATTCCTCCTATTATGCTGCCCTCTCTCGTGAAACAGTCCCATTTCAAAACCCTTATCTCCTCCGAGTCCACCAACTCTGCCGCCTCTTTTTCAAACTCCCTACTCTTTTAAATATAAGGAAAGTAGCAAACTATGTAAGAGAAAATGATACCAGCAATTATAGAAATTGAAAAAAGTAATTGCTAAAAATGTAAATGTGTTAGCTTTAACAAAAGTGTCCCAAAGTTTAAATAGGGAGCAAAATAAAATAAACTAATAGGCCAGTGGTGGTTAAACTATTTTAAAAATTTTAAGAGAGGACATCTGGAAATGTATTATTGAAAATATACTATGTGTGGTACATAAGATAAATATGGGGTAGATAATGGGCTGAGCGGTAGGTAGAGTGATATTATAAATTGAGCATATTCAGGTTGTGCTAAGGGTATTAGTGGTGTAACACAGGGATCAGAACTGAGCCCTGTCCTTCTCATTGGGCCTGATTCATTAAGGAAGGTTCAGGATAAAATTGAGTAAGTTTTCTTAATAATAACATAGTGAACTCCGCCCATGACTAGATTTTACTTTCCTTAAAAAAGCTGTAGTCGGCAGTACTGTTTAGTTCTGCATTTAGTTCAACCATTTAGTTCTGCACAAAATATACACTAAAGGTAATTGTAAAGATACCAGGTTTTCTGGCCCAATTCTACCCACTTCACTCTGGCTGGCCACCCACGGGTGCCTTCCTATGCCATGGAGGTCTACCCAGTGCCTTCTAGGGTTCTCAGTCACTCAGGCAAATGCAGTTAGAAAGTAAAACAATAAATTTCTTGTTACAAAAACAATCACTAAATTATTATATACACACAGTAAATAAATGCCAGGCAGGTTTACCACATTATCTGTCCCTTACCCCGCTAGCATAAGGTGTTACAGTCACTTGGCTGTCCGGACTTGACGACCCATGGATCAGCCAATGTATTTTACTGGTAAAGAATGGCAACTCTAAAACCAGCCACCCTGCAGCTTCCAGTCCCAGAATGAATATATCCTCCCTCCTAGATGGGCTCCTTACTTCTAGGGTCTAATTTCCACAGTGTTTCCCCTCCCGGCGCAAACCCCTGGGTCTATCCTTCTTAACCATTGGTGGGTGCTGTATCAGGGGGATGGAGGGGGAGTGGAGATGAGCTGTACTTCCACAGAAGGTCCCCTGCTGGGCTCTAGACAAAATTTTTGAACTAGTCATGTTGAGAACAATGGATACTAATTGGCCTTCCCCCTCAGCTGCATCCTGCAACCTGATCCCTACCCATAACCCCCCTGGCTTCACATTAAGGACAATGAATAACAAACTCACTGCCACATCATTAATATACAATATACATACTTACAATGAGCTACAATGTCCCCTTATCCACATGTAATTAGACACTGCAGTTGGGCTGGGAAACAAAAGCAAGGGCTATAAAATGTACATGCTGTAATCCACATTTTGTGAGAAACGAAGAACAGGCTGGTTATGGTGTTATCAAATTCGTTTTGTCACAGTAATTTATTAAAAAGTTTTAAAACCCCACATATGTTTTTTCACTATGGCCCTCAACTTGCCAAGCAGAAGAGAGGGGGTTCTTCCCATGAGTCTCCCCTGATTGGATGTCCACACCACCATCCTGACAAACGGCTCCACCCCTTTTGCAAATTCTCCACTCAATGACACATAAAGAAAGTCAAACTTTTATTACATTATTGCTTTTTTAAATCACATGGACAACAGTCCTTCATGTGCTCCACATACATCCCAGAAATCTTATAGAACAGAATGTAACAATTTGACATGCAAAGTGATAAAAAAAGCCACACTTTTCACCATGACTAGTCTACTGTGAAAAGCTCAGTAGTTTAATTGTTTTTATTGTTCAAAGTAACATTTTCCTTCATCCATATGTTTGCAATGTATCACCGCATTTAGTTACAGCATGCACACACAGCTGAGTTAATGATTCAGGTATGCGCGTTTACAACTGTTTAGTCCTCTTTAAAACAACATTGGATTTTTTCAGCTTAACGTGGACTTTACTTAAAAGTAAGTTTAGCAATTTAATTAATTTACTGTACTTCATTCATGAAATTAAGGATAAGTAGTTGCAGGAATTGTACATATGTGTATACGTCTCTCTTTTTTCATGACAAACATAATCACCTTTAAGATACATTAAGGGCCCTGTGTTTCAAGGTTATATGGTTGACTAATCGTCAGCTCATTTATATGGATTAGCACAAAACAATTTCGTTTTAATGAATTAATGTGGAAAACTGCACATTTATGTTTTTAGATAATCTCTGCATATTTACGGCCTCATGTAGCGTTGGACCTTGTCCTTTTGTGTGGTGTCAAATATGATTTTCACTACTGCCCATGCCCAAATAAGACTTACGCTTGAGTTTGTACGCAGAGTCAGTCCTATCTTGCACATACAACTCCTTACATGTATCGAAGCGGATTGGAGGAGGCAAGGCCTGTGCGAGTGTAGGCCAAGCACAGTTAGGGGCGTGTTAAGTAAATGCAACCTATGTAGACCTGGACGCAGACACAGATATGCTTGTCAGGAAACGTATATCTGTTGCAGGTACTCTACCCCGGGTGCAAGTTACGAACTGATAACTATCAGCTGAGTTGCGTCTGACTCAGTACACAACGCAATTTATGCTTCTGTATAAGATGTAAATTGTGTTCAGCTGTACGTGAGCTTCTTTGCGTCAGAATAAGTCCTTAATATCCCTTTTTCTACTTTTTAAGCCATTTCTCTGTACTTTACTTTCAAGACTATTGCCCAATGTAATGCGGATGCTTTAATCATCAAGTTAAAGGCTATACTCATACCATGTCTATAACAATGTTGAGAGCCACACAGAGCCTAAATTGGCTACTTACAAAATATAAGCTCTTGCACTAAGATGACTAATGAGATTACAAACAATCTAAGATATCTTGATTTCTCTCATGATATGAGAACATTTTGCACACACGTTCTGATTTATATAATAAAGGATCAGAGTTTATTCTAGGCTTAGTCGTCTGTGAATTCTTTGTGCTACATTTTATAAGAGAAGTTTCCCTCACAAATAGATGTATTAATGCATATGTCAGGGAGTTAGAAAGATTATTCTTGTACCATTCTCATCCACCTTAAAACCCCTAGCACAAAGCGTACTTATGTGCACACGTGGGGAATTCGCTGACATAAATATGGCTCTTTTAACGATTGTTAAATAAAGATTTTTGCTACAAGGATCAAGTCAGTGAGGAACTGAATGGAACCTATGTGAGCCGCTTGGCTGCCAGGAGGTACAGTAGTTGTTAAGTTTAAATTAAAATGTTAACTGTCACCATATATTGTGTGTACCTGAAAACCAAGTATTTAGAGATTACTAAAGCGGTATTAAGTCTTTCATAGCTGTAAATTCTGGGAAAATTTGTTTCTCCTAATATAGGAAAACAGAAGAGGCCTAGTCTCAGGGGGAGAGTTAATGCCCCCACTTAAGCAGCGTGAGGCTTTCTAAAGCGGCAAATCCCATTCCTCTCCTGGGAGCACCGGCTGCAGTACAGATAACCTACACTTACCCTTCTTGTACAGGGCTGGGAAATCTACAGGGGCTGCCTGACAGAGCAGGAATTAAGTGATTTCAACAGTTCTAGGGTTTTTCATTCTCTTATGTCATTTAAAAAAGGAACAGTAATCTCTCTAATTGTTGCTTGCCGCTTTTCCTGGCAGAGCACATGTAGCCAATGGAATATTAAACCCAAATGCATAAAAGTGAGATGTATCATTACGAGTTGAGATTTTCATATTTACCAATGCAAGAAAAAAAACCCATATACCCTCAGGGCCATCTTAACAACATTATGGTGCACTGCTTTGCCCGGGGGCCCCTAGATATAGATATATAGATGTATACATATACAGATATAGATATATAGAGATAGAGATAGATAGATGTACTTGCTCAGTGACCCTTGTAGGCTTTTTTGTAGGTTTTTTTCTTTTGCAGGATAATTTATTCTCAATAAGAGCCATGCCTATGGGGCCCCCTTGCCCATGGGGCCCCGGGGCAACTGCCCATCGTGCCCAATGGAAAAGCTGGCCCTGCGTAGCCTGTCAGTTTACTGAGAAACAATACATCACTGAGGCATGAGGTAGATTTATCAAATCTAAAACGTAAAAGGGGCAGTGTTGCCCATAGCAACCAATCAGATGTTAGTTAACATTTATCTAGTGCATTCTAGAACAGTGACGGGCAACAGGCAGGGCTGAAACTAGGGCTGTGCTATAGGGGCCACCGCCCAGGGTGCAACGCTGACGGGGGACGCAGTTTATGAATATTTTAGATTCATTTGCTTAAAATGGAGGGCTAGGGGGCGGATTTTTTGTTCCTCTGCCCAGGTGCTAAAATTTAAAGTTACGGCTCTGGCGACAAGCGGCCCTCTGAACCTTGACCTGCGGCCCCAGTTTCTTCCTTCTCTATTGTCAGATTGTTTTCTTATAACTTGTAACACTTGGTTAAAATGGCTTATTATTGTACTATTGTATTAATATTATTGCATTATTGTATTAATTATTGTGAATAGGTGCCTTTTACTTTTATTACATGTATTATTATAACTTATTACTGTGATTAAGGGTACCATGCGGTCCGTGGAGTGTTTCAGGTTGCCTATCACTGTTCTAGAAAACAATAGCTATAGTCTGATTGGTTGTCATGGGCAGATTTCGTTCACCTAACCCTTTGTGGCAGAGGATGGGTGCCCTTTAACTCTCCTCTGTTTTCTCTCCTGTGCCAACATCCCCTCCTAATGCCAGTGGCTTTCCTTGAGTAGAAAACGAGCATTATAAGAAAGCATTGGGAAAAGAATGTGGGCAGTCCCAATTAAAAATAGGGACAGACTTGGCCAGGTCTTTGATCCGCCTCAAACTCACCTACGATCCAACCATCCTACTGACCTTCCTTAATCACAGCACCAGTCCATTGGCCACCCCCCTTTTCCCTGATGTTAAAAGTGGATATCTGGGACATATATGTAAAGGGTATTACGAAAGCTCATTTGGGTTTTTAAAATACAGTAAACAAGATCATTACCTCCATGGTAGTATGTATAATTTTAGATTGAGCAATCCATTCATTGAACTGTACGTGAATAAGAAAAGTCCATAGAACATGGCTCAATGGCCTATATGAGGAGTGATTTGAGAAAGTCTGGTAGACTGCAAGTTAGACTAATGAATGCAATTGGTTGATTGGTTGCTATAAGTAACAGCACATGCATAATGTTTGTACATGTTATTAAATAAAACTTCATGAATACATTCACCGGGGTCACTGGTGAAGACTAGTGCACAGCAACTGTACAAAGAGATGAAGTAACCCATAGCAACCAATCCCATTCTGTCATTTATCTAGTAGAGCTCTCCCTCTTTCCACTGTGGCAGGAGAAATAGCTGTAACAGAAAGTAAAGAGGGGGATGGGGGGGGGTCTGATGGGCATTTGAGTGGTCTATGGGGGGAGGTCTGATGGGCATAAGGGGGACATGTGGATAGATCCTCATGTTCGTCCCTCTTGAATGTGGATGGCCACACATATGGTCCTTGAAGTAAATCAGGTTGCCCATTAAAGGTTTAGATAATAGAACAAACTACTGATTATTTTTTAAAAGTTACAGCATATTATTACCAGTGCGCCAGTTGTTAGAAATACCCCCCTCTATGCCCTTTGCTCTGTAACGCTTTAGTGGTGTAAGTGACATTTACAGCATTTACTGTACTTTATTTCACACAATCTTTGCACCATTTTCTTTTCCATAGTGCCATTAATCTGTATCATTAGTTGCCTTAACAATCTAACATTGCAAACATAATGAAAAGCATTTAAATTCTTGGAATAACCAATTGTAACATTAAAATGAATCACAGAAAATATGCCCTCAGTCCGTGAGGCTGTCTCTCCCTCACTTCTTTGTTTTAACATTTCTTTTTAACCTTCTCCACACACACACACACACACACACACACACACACACACATACACAGAGACAGACACACAGACACACACACACACACACACACAAACAGACACACACACACACAGAGACAGACACACACACACACAGAGACAGACACACACACACACACACACACAGAGACACACACACACACACAGACACACACACACACACAGAGACACACACACACACACACAGAGACACACACACACACACACACACACACAGAGACACACACACACACACAGAGACAGACACACACACACAGACACACACACACACACACACACACACAGAGACACACACACAGACAGACACACACACAGAGACACACACACACACAGACAGACAGACAGACACACACACACACACACACAGAGACACACACACACAGACACACACACACACACACGCACACACACACACAGAGACACACACACACACAGACAGACACACACACAGAGACAGACAGACAGACACACACACACACACACACACACACACACACACACATACACACACACACAGAGACACACACAGAGACACACACACACACAGACAGACAGACACACACACAGAGACACACACACAGACACACACACACACACACAGAGACACACACACACAGAGACAGACACACACACACACACACACACACACACACACACACAGAGACACACACACACACAGACACACACAGAGACAGACACAGAGACAGACACACACACACACACACACACGCACACACAGCAGGCCATTCTGAAAACAAACATATTTTTTGCATTATTTTGTTCCTGAGTCCAAAATAATTAAAAGCAGATGCTTATTCTCCCGATCCTTAATGGCAAGGTATGGGGAATGTATATAGAAAGACATTTCTAAACCAAACGCCCATATGTAATATGGTTTGGCAGCCTGCATATACTTACAGAGCTCTAAATCTAATATGCTTACTATATTATTTAAGCACCTGGCATATATGGTGGGCATTTTCCTATTAGGTTACTGCTCCTATATCTTTCATGTCATGATACAAAACTGAGTAACATAAAATAAGCAACACCTTTCTAGATAAAGCATAACCTGAATAATGGTGGTAAGAGCAGATTTATGCATTAACATACAGTAGTACTTTGTGCATATACATTGCAAACTTACAGTGGTGTAAGTAAGAATGCTTTAGGCAGAAACAAAGTAACACATTACATGCAAAAATGGAGTTCCATTAGTCATACTTGCCTACCCCTGGAAACTTGTATCCGGGAGAGGGGACGTTACTGGAGGGCGGGAGGGGGCGGGGCCAATTTCAATATACACAGACTTACCTCAAAACAGATTTGCGATTGGACCACCATGGTGACAGCAACTTATTCCGAATGGCCAGCTCTTCGGCAGTACACTTTGATGTCATCGCGACCTGTATGGATGTTAAGTTAAAGCAGCAATGTCGGGACCCCGCAGGTTAAGTGTTTAAAGATTTACCCAGACATTGCCGCTTTAAATTAACATTCATACAGGTTGCGATGACATCAAACTGTACTGCCCAAGAGCTGTCCATTCTGAATAAGTTGCTGTCACCATGGTGGTCCAATCGGAGATCTGCAGCGTCGGTTTTCAGGTAAGTCTGTTTATATTATAATCGGTCTTTGCTAAACTTGGATTTTATTTGTAGGTCTCCTCGGTGTCGGATTTTTCAGAATCGTTAAAGTGAACCCAACCCGGTGAAGCATTTCAGCCGGATACATTATATCATTGAATTACGTTGTCTGAATTACTAATCAATACAGAGCAGTTTCCCTCACTCTGACCAATCAACTATCACCAATCGGACAGCAAATCTGCCATTATCATTGCGGCTCCTTGCGGAGCAAGTCCTTGATGTCCTATATGTTTACCAAGTAGGAAGAAAGAAGAGGATCCCCCAATGATTTAAGTGAGAAAAAAAATTACTGAATGAGGATGTATGGGGGATTTTTATTTTTAATAAAGGCTTTTTTAGACTGTGTATGTGTGTTTAGTTTGCTGTATTTTTTTACAGGTGCACTACATGTCCAGGCGGACCATAGATGCCAGGGCATGTTGGCACTTTTATTTCTACAAGTTCCCGAATGCTATGGCAGCCATGTGTATGATGGCACTTGTAGTTCTACAAGCACCAGCATATCCATACACTTCAGGCATGCCATGGGACATGTAGTGCACCCACAAAAATTATTCAGCCACAATTAAGTTTCCCTAATGTATTGTTGCCGTCTAGTGCTGATAGCTGCTGTCGCGGGAGAACCCGTGCTGTCCATCCCCCAAAATTGCTGCTTCCAATCTAGTCTATGAGCGCAAATGCTGGCAGTACATTGGGGGATGGGACCATGCTGTTTTTTTAAAGACTAGCAAGGTCCATGCTGATGGTCACCATCAGCACGTATATTGCAGCAGGGGTCAAGCACCCACAACAGATATACACCTGACAGGCATACCTGTGGGTGATTCCACTGTGACTGCGTTATCATGCTCTTACTCTACTTACCCTATGCCGTTTGGCCTTTCCCTCCCCAGCTCCACCTCTCTAAGAGTACACAGCAATACCTCACAGACGCCTGAGTCTGTATTCGGACTAAGAGGGGCCGGATTAACCTGAGGGCTTTGTGGGCTAGAGCCCAGCGGCCTCGGGCAGCTGAAGGGCCCTAGAAACTATTTAACATAATTGTTATTTTTTTATTTATATTTTTTTAAAATAAATTCTGTACCGTGGGTATTCATTGGGTCGGGGGCGTCCCTGTCCCCGGCTTCCACTGTCGAGTCAGGGAGAATGGCAGACATCTAACAGCAAATGTGATGCTGTTAGCTGCCTGCTGTCACTGTAGTGTGCAGTAATCTCCTTAGTGAGGAGATCTTGTGAGAGTAAGACTATGAGTCATAGTCTGGGTGGTGGCTGGCTGGTGGGAGATCATCATGACTTGGGGGGGCATGTCAGGGTGGTGGCTGGCTGGTGGGAGATCATCATGACTGGGCGGGAGTGCATGACAGGGTGATGGCTGGCTGGTGGGAGATCATCATGACTGGGCGGGAGTGCATGACAGGGTGGTGGCTGGCTGGTGGGAGATCATCATGACTTGGGGGGGCATGACAGGGTGGTGGCTGGCTGGTGGGAGATCATCATGACTGGGCGGGAGTGCATGACAGGGTGATGGCTGGCTGGTGGGAGATCATCATGACTGGGTGGTGACTGGCTGGTGGGAGATCATCATGACTGGGGGAGGAGAACATAACTGGGTGGTGGCTTGCTGGTGGGAGATCATCATGACTCGGGGGGAGAGCTTGACTGGGTGGTGGCTTGCTGGTGGGAGATCATCATGACTGGGGGGAGCATTACAGGGTGATGGCTGGCTGGTGGGTGATCATCATGACTGGGATGGGTGCATGACAGGGTGGTGGCTGACTGGTGGGAGATTATCATGACTTGGAGGGGGGGGAGCATGACAGGGTGGTGGCTGGCTGGTGGGAGATCATCATGATTGGGGGGGGCATGACAGGGTGGAGGCTGGCTGGTGAGAGATCATCATGATTGGGGGGCATGACAGGGTGGAGGCTGGCTGGTGAGAGATCATCATGATTGGGGGGCATGACAGGGTGGAGGCTGGCTGGTGAGAGATCATCATGATTGGGGGGCATGACAGGGTGGAGGCTGGCTGGTGAGAGATCATCATAACGTGGGGATCATGAATAGCAAAAAGGATAAAAGATAAGAGAAAAATTATATAGTTTAATATGTGCTAATGGATTGTGACATCACCACCTTGTAAGAATAAATTTAATTGTGTCTTTTAACTTCCTTTTGGCATTTTGAAAATAATGATTAGGTATATTAAAATGAACAAAGGTCAAACGACTTATGCCCAATCATATATTACTGGGGACCCCCAATAATATCGCTCTAGGCATAAGTTGTTTGACAAATGGGGACTTCACAGTTCCCCTAGCCCAGGGGCCTACAGTTTTATAATCTGGCCCTGGGTCTATGGCTGGTTACATACTGGTTACACACTGCCAACAACTGAAAAAAATAAAAATCCCGATCAACATGCCGATTCATGTGTACACACTATACACGTTTTACATGAATTACCGTCAGATCTGTGCTCTTCACCCGTCATAACTATTGGCCGAAAAAATTGTGACTCTGCACACTCCATAGAGATCTATGGACACTGCCGTTGTGAGTGCATACTCACTGCAGAACTGGAGTGATATTGTTCTATCATTGAACAAGACTTTTATTCCAGTTTAAAAATAAAATCAAATGATACAATGTGCTTTAAAAGAATAATCGTTCATCGTTACACACTAATGTGATATCGGGCCGAACGGTCTTTTATTGTGTGAATAAACAGGTGAAAACCTTGTAGTGTGTACCTTGTAGTGGGAGCATTATACTTACTCATTTGTTGGATTTGCACCCAACTGGACACAAGGCCCTACGTGGACAATTTAGACACATCAGGCTCCTCTCACCACGTCCCACAGACATTATAGCAATCTCATGCAGATGCATGGTACTAAGTCCAATGCAGGGTAGTAATAATAGAGAATTGAAATGAGGGGAACCTATTAGACATTCTAGTGACGCTTCAAAGTTTCATCTGATTGAAAAAAAAGAGAAAAATGTTTCTCTTTGTTCCATCCCTATAACTGATTTACACCTTGAGTTAAACTAGGCTCATTGAAATAACATATTATATTTTAATTAGTATTATTCTAAATATTACTTATGGTTGGAAGATCTAGGGGTAAATTTATTAAGCTGTGGGTTTGAAAAGTGAAGATGTTGCCTATAGCAACCAATCAGAGTCTAGCTATCATTTTGTAGCCACTACTAAATAAATGACAGCTAGAATCTGATTGGTTGCTATAGGCAGCATCTCCACTTTTTGAAACTAACGGTTTAGCAAATAAACCCCCAAGACATTATTAGTTTGGGTAGCTCTCTGGGGTTGCGCTAACTATGTAATAGTATTTTTTGGAAGAATTAGCAAAAACAATATGTTTGCCTTACAAAATAAAGTCCATACGTTATCTTTTTCAATATGCTACCAAAAGAAAGTTCTGTCTCGCCTGGAAAAAAAATATTGGTTAGACAAAGAAATTAAATTGAGTGAAATCTGATTGCAGGTATGAAGAGTATCACAACTGCAGATGTTCATAAAATAAGGAATTGAAATACATTTAGCTTTTGGTGTATTATGAGTTTTTAACCTGAGATGTTCTGCATTCTGTAGATATGTATCAAGGAGCAGTTGAAACAGAGTAATAGGATCAGAAAAAATCTAAACCCCACCTTCCAATAAATTTGATTTGCTGACGCTAAAAGGGTGGGGCCTTTTCAGAATGTTGGTGTGGACAAGCAGAAAGTGGGCATGCTTGGCGGATCAGGGCAGGCTTTGGGAGCGGATTGGTGGGGACTAATTGTGTCCCAATTTTGCGGTTTTAAATGTTGGAAATTATAATTTAAATAATGACTGTAAAACTGCTAGTGCAAAGTGTAAAGCAATGCTCCGAAAATAGGAACTTTAAGGGGCTGGGTGATGTATGTATTTAAATCGATTTATATTCAGTTTCTGTAAGAAAAAAATATCTATCTGCAATCCTTAGGATCTACCACAAGCAAAAAAAGTACAACTTCAAAGTTGTCGTTACCAGTAAGAATAATAATCCAGACAATGTTCTGTTATAGTACTGCCCTAATAATGTCCCTATGAATTTTACATCACCCGAAGACCCATTTTGTGGTTCAACTATTCCTGTCATCCTTTCCTTTTGGCTAAAATAAGCACAGTATGGCAGTTTTCGAGTGCCAACTGGCATGCACATTAAATCCAAAATAAATGGCTTCGATTGCCAATCAAAACCCATTCAGTTCTAGGTTAAGGTCTTGCACATAATACAACACAACAGCTTTCAGAATGGCAGTCGCCTTTTCCCTGTGAAACAAGTAAAGAAGTAACACATACTTAATCTTAATCACCGCAGTCAAATTTACAAGTTCTATTTATGAACAGATAGCTAAATATTCTATAAATCCTATTCATGCACAGTTGTGTAAAGTTTCGAGTGTACGCATCATAAATTGTAGAGAAAAGATGTATACTGAGGACACGTACAAAGGAAAGGCTAGTTTACTATTTACATATCTGAAGAATACAGTCTAGTCTGCAATAGATAATTATGGAATGTTTCGTTCCCAGGACATAAGAGGTAGAGGTTGGTTACATACCTAAGACTATCATCAGAACCACAGATTACCAATAAACATTTCTCAGCAATCCAGGTGCTGCCGGTCTCTATAAAAAGCAGAATTTAAACTATTTGAATGCCACACCAGCATTAGCCTAATTATCAGCTATTAAACTGGAGGAATTTCCTGTTTTCCTGAATGCCTGCTTTTGTTTCGGACAGTTATTTCCCCCCCCCCCCCCCCCCCCCCTCCTGTATTTCAGGACTGTCTAATATTTTGTCTTGTTTGTGGGATGCACAACTCTATAAAACCTCCCCGTGGGGTTGAGGTCCCAAGAACTTATTATTTTCCTGCCCCCTTCTTCAACCCCCGGGATGTGTCATGATAGATCATTGCACAGACCGCGGGCTCCATTTCAATAAAACCTAAGTTACTTTTCCTGGAAAGATTCTGTTTTCATTCCTTTGAGCGACTTGAATGTAACTGCACAGGTAAATATACACATTTGCTTATTTATAATTTAACTTTCTTGGCATAAAGCTGAACAGATTCTGGAAATAAAACAGACAAAATTAAACTAACTTCAGGGAGCTTGGCATAGATCAGTTTCAGCATTGCTGACACCAGTAAATAATGGCAACAGCCATAATGAGATAAATATTGTGACTGTCGACTGTGGCGTATTGTCTGTGTCTTTGTTGTACATAACTCAAATATAAACGTTATATATTGTTTTTAATTTAACGAACTATTAAATAGAAATATGTCTTGCACAGTTACTACTCCCAGGTCTGAAAGATGAAACATTTAACAATTATTTATTGGTAGTGCCATGTAAGCACCCTCTTAGCGTGATAAATTTCCCCCCCAACATACTGTTTTATTTTAGACTAGGGGGGAGATTTGATAGCTAAACTCTAATTGGTTGTTATTGTAAAAAGGAAAAGTGAAGGTGTTGTCTACAACAACCAATCAGATTCTAGCTATCATTTTATAGGAAGAAGCATCAGTTTGTATTGACAATGAATTTATCATAAGTATCAATGGGAAAAAAATACTTCAATTCCACAATGTGACACTATATGTCACCAAAGGGAAATAAAACTAAAAATGCCAGTGTACAGTCATGGCCAAAATTTTGAGAAGGACACAAGTATTGGTTTTCACAAAGTTTGCTGCTTCAGTGTTTTTAGACCTTTGTGTCAGGTGTTGCTATGGTATACTGAAGTAAAATTACAACATTTCATAAGTGTCAAAGGCTTTTATTGACAATTACATTAAGTTTATGCAAAGAGTCAATATTTGCAGTGTTGACCCTTCTGTTTGAAGAGCTCTGCAATTCGCCCTGGCATGATGTCAATCAACTTCTGGGCCACATACTGACTGATGGCCGCCCATTCTTGACTAATCAATGCTTGAAGTTTGTCAGAATTTCTGAGTTTTTGTTTGTCCACTCGCCTCTTAAGGATTGACCACAAGTTCTCAATGGGATTCAGGTCTGGGGAGGTTCCTGGCCATGGACCCACAATTTCTATGTTTTGATCCCCGAAACACTTACTTATCACTTTTGCCTTATGGCAAGGTGCTCCATCATGCTGGAAAAGGCATTGTTCATCACCAAACTGTTCTTGGATGGTTGGGAGAAGTTGCTCTTGGAGGATGTTTTGATACCATTCTTTATTCCTGGCTGTGTTCTTAGGCAAAAATGGCCTGTCAGTGGGGCTGCTGGGACCGAACAGGTAAATAGATTAAACAAATCACTCCTTAAAAAATAAACAAATACACTTTCAATAACTAAAAACATTTAAAAAGTTGCTTAAAAAGTTTGTCTACATTTTTAAAGGTACCTTCACACGGGTTATAATACAGTGTCATAGGCAAACCGAGGAAGAGGGGGGGTATGCTAGTGCCTGTAAACCCCCCACCAAGCCTGCGACACTGTATATGTGAGGTGGCTGAACCCTGCTCCCGCTTCATACAGCTCTGCTTGAAATGGGAGAGCTGTGTGCACCTAACAGTAGTGCACGCAGCATTGCCCATGTATATTATGGGGATAGGAAGAGTTGGAGAGCAGCCAAGCAGTCAAGTCTAAAATTATAGCCACGCCCTCATGCATGCTGGTCACTCCCACTGGCGGCGGGTGTGGAAACCCCCCTCTACAAATCCTGCATTAGCCCTTGAGTGTTAGATCCAACTTTTCACACTTATCATTTGCCTGAGATAGTACCTTCAATTAAATCATGCAAGTTTATACTGCTAAATTAATATCTGCTTCTGGCCAATAGCCTTCAGAAAAAACAAAGAATAAAATAGTTGGTATAGAATTTATATTTATGCATTAGATTAAACATTATTTTGTTGTATCTCTTACTAAAATAGTTTGCAGTTTCATATATTTTCAAAAAATAAAAAATAAAACTTTCTGATGTAACCAAGCCATTCAGCCCAAAACACCTACACATACCGGAACACAACAGATAACAGAGGCTGGGCTGTAGGCCTCATCAAACCAAACATTGCGGTCTAAATCATCTTAAAAATAACTTGAATCCCCACATCCTTGTTTTTATAGAGAGGTGTTAGTACCTCTGTATCCTGCAGTATCCAAAATTAATACTGTAATGACCCAATGCATGCTTGCTGGCCAAAAAATATAGATTGCCCTACCTAATTGCAGTCTAGACTTCAAGGCAAAGGGCCAGATGAAATGTATAACATATTTGTACTCAGACTTCAGAAAACACTTCAATTCCCTAATAGCGCTAAAACAGTTCTCGAAAATTTAAAAATATAAAGCTACAGATATTCCTAAGAGAAAATGTCAAGAATTTGCCTTTTTTTAACAATAAGTTCATAAAATATGGTTTTCCGATCAATCTGCTCTGGTTAGGAACATAGGGGATAACATGGAGCTTATTGGGGTCCATGGTTTATAAATTGAAATCTAAAAAATACTAGGACGACTATGGTGGTCTTTGCACACAAAGAGGGGAACAGAAAACTAGAACAATATTGTCATATGAGTATTTTTCAGTCCACCTCATGCATATGATTGCCATAAATCTATTACCCTAATAAATAACAATACAATTCAAGGAATATGAGAAGTTTACATTCTACAGTGAATTCAGCATTCTTATTTATTAAAGTAGCAGATTATGTATTGCTGCACAATGTACAGCATTTAATGACAATGGGGGAAAAAAAGGGAAAAAAAAACTCTGAGTATCTAGCATGCTAATCAGCCTGACTAGTATGTTAATAGCACAACTGGGCAGCGTTCTGTCCATAGGCAAACCGAGGGGGGATTTCATAGTGCCTGGAAACCCCCCTCCAAGCCGGGGCACTGTATAATTGAGGTGGCTGGACCCTGCTCCTTCTTCACACAGCTCTGCTTGAAAAGGGAGAGTTATGTGCACTTAACAGTAGTGCACGCAGCATTGCCCATGTATATTATGGGGATAGGAAGAGTTGGAGAGCAGCCAAACACTGTCTAAAATTATAGCTACGCCGACATCCATGCTGGTCACGCCCACTGGTGGCATGGTGTGAAAACCCCCCTCTACAAATCCTTGCATTTGTCCCTGCTGTCTTAACACTTACTCTCAGACCCCCACTTACGTGTTTCGGAAAGTAAGGCATGTTTAGAGGACAGTATGGGGGTCTGTGATGGATAGAGATGCAAAGCATTCTAGTTGAACCCTCTTCTGAGAAAGAGAGAAGGTTTATTTCTTTGCATTGACCCATTAGTTTCCAATTATTTAAAAATCCAATGCCTTCCTTCTGAGAGGTCATCTTTAAAGAGGTAATATGAAACAGTATGGTTTTACGTAGTATCTAGCACACTAGGTAAGTGTAAAAACAGAGTTTTGCTATAGTGTCTATACTCTGGCGAAAGCTCAGAGAAACAGAGCACCTTGTACGTATATTGCGCTATGCTTAATATCAGACGACTGTCTTCTTACATCACAATTTTCCTGTCTCGCAAAAGAGCTCTATCATCTTGATGTTTTACCCCTATGCTATGCAGCCTTCAGATGTGCTAACAAAAAATAAAATTTGCAATTTTAGGATTAGGTCCTAACAATTCCCAGGTAAAAGCATTGGCCAAAATTCACATAGAAAATTAATTCTGCAAACTAATGTTCCCTGACAATTTCTTGTTGATATGTGTCAATCCAAAACTGGGAATTATGTGTTCTGCTTGAGTCTTGGCCATATTCTCTAAACGTAGATGGTGTGGGATTACTTCATTCCAGCTGACAGTCTAATTTCTTGGAAGGATAAGCAGCCATTCTTACGGAATTAACATCTTAAAAACTTATAAAACATGTTTTCAAGGCATAAAATCTGATCAAACTAGTTCTGCATTCAGCCCTCCTGTAAAACAGAATGTATACATTGCACAATATGAAAATTGATTTAATTTAACATTTTATTTTTTGACTCCCCCAGGCCACATTCTTGTGCAACTCCACCATCACACTCATTGCCGCAGAGCTACAGCAACACCAATAAATTAGATCACATTATAAAAACCATAAAAATGTAGACTATTAATAAAATATGTGGCATATGTTCAGTACCTCTAAAATGCAAAGTGCTCTACAACTCCCATTCCAAAATACTACTATCGATTCAGAAAGTATACTCTGTTTCTCAGCTTGTTTCAGAGTTTAAGTATTTGTGACCCGACATTTTATATTGATTGGATAGTCATTTTTTGTACTCACAAGATTTGGCAATAATGAATAACATGTAAAACTAATATTTGTAATTTGGATTGATCGACAGTGAATGTGCAGCACATCTCCATTAGTTATTAATTGTATTTTGCCAAAATGAAGTAATAAGTATTGCCCTTGCCTGATCCGTCTGAGTGCGCATTGTTCAGTATCCTGCCACTTTTGTCCAGTGGTGGATCCAGGGGGGGGGGGGGGGGGGGGGGTGGGGGGGGGGGGGGGGGGGGCGATCGGGGCATTCACCCCCCCTAGCAGCAAAAAGCTAGGTCCCAGCCGCCGATTAAAACAGGAGGGGCGGGGCTAAGCGCGAGCGGGGGGGCGGGGCTAAATGTGGGCCAGCCAATCAGAGTGGTCCCAGTCGGCGACCACAACGGGAGGGGAGGGGCCAATCGCGGGCAGAAGGCGCGGTTAACGCAGGCCAGCCAATCAGAGCAAAGGAGGGGCGTGATTATGCAAAATCCCCACCCCCTAAACATAAAGTCTAGATTCGCCCCTGCTTTTGTCACATGACTCATTTTGTGTTTCAAGATGGAATAAATAGTAATCAATGAGATCAAAACACTTAGGGCCTGAGTCATTAAGGAAAGTAAAGCATAAAAAAAGAGTAACTTTGCACCTTGGCAAAACCTTGTTGCATTGGAAGGGGAGGTCAATTTAAATAAAGGGACAGATTTAAAGCTGGGGTAGGACATGTCCTAAATCAAACTTAAATTTCAGTGTAAAAATTAAGCTATGAAGTATTTGTGTGCTACAGGAAAAAACAGCCAGTATTCAAATTATGTGCAAATTAATAAACTAATTTGCTCCCCCCTGTATTACAACATGGTTTGTCCAGGAGAAAATGTACTACTTGTTTTGCCTCACTTTCTTTAGTGAATCAGGCCCATAGATGTGATGATCAGGGGGCGAACAGTGTATCGGCGGACTCCATAGCAAAATTAGGTAGAGGCTCAGCGATACCACTCTCGCCTCTCTGCCCCCTCTTCTCTCAAGTGCTGAGCGGGACCTCTCCTGAGCTTGCACAGCCCTGCACATGATCAGTAGAGACTGTAGCAGGGGGTGGGGCTCAGGAGGAGCGGAGGCCTTGGTGGTGGGGGCACCCTGACAGAGCTGTGCCCCCCTCACCTCTGGCCCACCCATAGTCCCTAGTGTTTTAGTAAGGAAGGAATCATTTCACCTGGTGTCAGCAGAAGACAGAATTTCACAAATATTGTGTTCACTTACCAAAAAGTACTTGCAGGCAATTCCTTTTATTTAGATTATGCGGAATATCATTGGGCATAATAGTTACATTGAAATCTGAATTTATTAGGAAAATCATGTATTATCTAAAATGCTCTTCTTTTAAGTGGCAGCTTATTTGAAGTTTTGTTCAGTGAACATGATGAAATCATGATGTTCTGTGGCGACAATGTATGGAATTCCAGTGTCAGTATTACATCCAAGAAAGCCACGACTTCCATGTTTACAAATGTTTCTGGTTTTGGTTATAATGTGGTTTCAGAGGGTCTATTGATAGATAGTACCAGCAAATGTCAGCAGCTAAGGGATTCGTCGATTACAGCGCAGTCAGATCTCCATACTAACTATGACAGTCAGACTCTAACATCTCTGTACCTCATCTGGACACAATAATAATAGCTCATAGACCCTTTTTCTCTAGGTAAATCACTGAAATTGCAAGCTATTCGCTAGACAGGTGTATGCTATTAAGTAGATCACTGTAAAAACATATTTTTATGGAGACTATTGTAGAATGCATGCTGACCAACAGGTAAAGTATTAGGCATATGACTCTGGTAGGATTTATATTAGTAGGTAGACTGAGGTAGGGTGTATATTAGTAGGTAGACTGTGGTAGGATATATAATAGTAGGTAGACTATGGTAGGGTATATATTAGTAGGTAGACTGTGGTAAGATGTATATTAGTAGGTAGACTATGGTAGGGTGTATATTAGTAGGTAGACTATGGTAGGATGTATATTATTAGGTAGACTGTGGAAGGATGTATATTAGTAGGTAGACTGTGGTAAGATGTATATTAGTAGGTAGACTATGGTAGGATGTATATTAGTAGGTAGACTGAGGTATGGTGTATATTAGTAGGTAGACTGTGGTAGGATATATATTAGTAGGTAGACTGTAGTAGGATATATATTAGTAGGTAGACTGTGGTAAGATGTATATTAGTAGGTAAACTATAGTATGATGTATATTAAGAGGTAGACTGTGGTAGGATGCATTTTAGTACTAGACTGTGGCAGGATGCCAGGGGGAACTATCCACAGCAACCCTGATCTAAAAGAAGAGGTCAGGTGTACCAGCACAGGTGCCCAGCAAGCGGGTACACCTGCAGCAACAGTTACCAAAAAGGAAGCAGTTCTAGGTGCTGTTGAAGGAGCCTAGTGATGGCAGAAGGTCCATCCTACTACTCTTAGAGAGGAGCGATTGGGATAAAGAAAGGGGATGGTTGAAAATCAAGCCCAGCCAATCCCCAGCAACACAGACAGGGTGGCACAGAAGGTCCATCCTGTCACATCACCTATGCAATCTTACTTCAAATGCAATTTCTGTAATGATTTCACCAACGATTCAATGTCCCGATGAACATGCCCATTAATGAGTACACACCTACACAATTTACCTTCAGATCTGTGCTCTTCATTTCTCGTAACAATCAGCTGAAAAGATTATGACTCTGTACACACTCTACAGATATCTGCCTACACTGCTGATCGTGACTGCGTACACACTTCCACATTTGCCCAACATCATTCCATCGTTGATCGTGATTTTTAGGAAGTTGATAAAACCAAATTAACAGATGCAATGTGTTTTGGTATGATAAAACATGATCATGAGAGCATATACACTCTTGCAATATCTGAACAAATGGGAGTGAATTGTGTGATCTGCACGATAATTGCATAGATGTGTGTCCAGCTTATGAGGCTTATTATAGGTAGTTTGCAGTAGGATGCTTAATAGCCAGGCCCGGCACTCCCATTAGGCAACCTTAGGCAGTTGCCTAGGGCGCCGGGACCTGCAGGGAGCCGCTGACTAGATTTTCTAATATCTAGTCAGTGGCTCAGGAGAGGGTTGCAGCGGCGGCTGTTTTTCAGTGTCCGCGGCGCATCGGCGCTGACTGGATGGCGGCATGAAATCTCAGTGTAGGCGTTAGGACATAGGTAACAATGGTGATTTTCTGAGTAGTATTCATTTGACGCTACATTGCCATCTAGTGGCAGCTGTTGGTATCACTATGACCATGATTATTGTAGAAATGAGCCCTGGGAACTGTCAGTCGGTGATCGGTTTCTGTCCGGCACTTTGTTAGTATGCACCGCCCAGACCCTGCAGAAGCCAGCGTGACATTCCTCAAGTGCAGTACATGTCTATATAGGCAACATGCAGGGGGTGCGCCGTGTTGTGTGCACTATGTTCGGCGAGGTGGACAGCACTGTGGCCGCTCTCTTGCTGCGGAGGAAAGGTAACATTGCACTGTAACATGTAGTCATATTCCAGGGCCATTCATGTTCTACTGTGATAGTCTATAGGAACATGTGTGCATACATGTGCACTACTCACACGTTGGAGTCCTTCTTTATCATGTAGGTGGACACTGCTGTTTTTCAGTGGCTGGGGGGGGGCGCGAAATTTTGCCTAGGGCGCCGTGAACCCTAGCACCGGCGCTGTTAATAGCACATAGACTGCAGTAGGGTGCACATTATTAGGTAGGCTATTGTAGGATGCATATTATTAGGTAGATCGCAGTACGATGCATATTATTAGGTAGATAGCGGTAGTATGTTTATTAATAAGTATTCTGAATTAGAATGCGTATTATGCATATTAGTAACTAGACCAGTGGTTCCCAAACTTTTGCAGTTCGCGGCACCCTTAGAGTCTCCAAATTTTTTCAAGGCACCCCTCCAAAATAATTATTGAGCAGTCCTGTTTTAACAGTAGTTGGGTCAAAAAATTGTAATAAGTATTTAGGTCAGGACAGAAAAACTTATTTAGTTGTATGCAAAAATGCCCCCTCTGCATCCAGACACTCTGCCCTCTGGCACTCTGTCCCCTCTGCATCCAGACACACTGCCCCCTCTGCCCTCTGTCACGCTGTCCCACCTCCTCTGCTCTGTCACTCTGTCCCCCCTCCTCTGCTCTCTGTCCCCATCCTCTGCCCTCTGTCCCCCTCCTCTGCTCCGCTGTCACCATCCTCTGCTCTCTGTCCCCTTCTCTGCCCTCTGTCCCCCTCCTCTGCTCCGCTGTCACCATCCTCTGCTCTCTGTCCCCCTCCTCTGCTCCACTGTCACCATCCTCTGCTCCACTGTCACCATCCTCTGTTCTCTGTCCCCCTCCTCTGCTCCGCTGTCACCATCCTCTGCTCTGCTGTCACCATCCTTTGCTCTCTATCCCCCTCCTCTGCTCCGCTGTCACCATCCTCTGCTCGCTGTCATCATCCTCTGCTCCGCTGTCACCATCCTCTGCTCTCTGTCCCCCTCCTCTGCTCCGCTGTCACCATCCTCTGCTCTCTGTCCCCCTCCTCTGCCCTGTCCCCCTCCTCTGCTCCGCTGTCACCATCCTCTGCTCCGCTGTCACCATCCTCTGCTCTCTGTCCCCCTCCTCTGCCCTCTGTCCCCCTCCTCTGCTCCGCTGTCACCATCCTCTGCTCCGCTGTCACCATCCTCTGCTCTCTGTCCCCCTCCTCTGCTCCGCTGTCACCATCCTCTGCTCGCTGTCATCATCCTCTGCTCCGCTTTCACCATCCTCTGCTCTCTGTCCCCCTCCTCTGCTCTGCTGTCACCATCCTCTGCTCTCTGTCCCCCTCCTCTGCCCTCTGTCCCCATCCTCTGCTCTCTGTCCCCATCCTCTGCTCGCTGTCCCCATCCTCTGCTCCGCTGTCACCATCCTCTGCTCTCTGTCCCCCTCCTCTGCCCTCTGTCCCCATCCTCTGCTCTCTGTCCCCATCCTCTGCTCGCTGTTCCCATCCTCTGCTCGCTGTCCCCATCCTCTGCTCCGCTGTCACCATCCTCTGCCCTCTGTCCCCCTCCTCTGCTCTCTGTCCCCCTCTTCTGCTCTCTGTCCCCCTCTTCTGCTCTCTGTCCCCCTCTTCTGCTCTCTGTCCCCCCTCCTCTGCTCTCTGTCCCCATCCTCTGCTCTCTGTCCCCATCCTCTGCTCCGCTGTCACCATCCTCTGCTCTCTGTCCCCCTCCTCTGCTCCGCTGTCACCATCCTCTGCTCTCTGTCCCCCTCCTCTGCCCTCAGTCCCCCACCTCTGCTTCTCTGTCCCCCTCCTCTGCTCTCTGTCCCCCTCCTCTGCTACGCTGTCACCATTCTCTGCTCCGCTGTCACCATCCTCTGCTCGATGTCATCATCCTCTGCTCTCTGCCCCCCTCCTCTGCTCCGCTGTCATCATCCTCTGCTCTCTGTCCCCCTCCTCTGCTCCGCTGTCACCATCCTCTGCTCCGCTGTCATTATCCTCTGCTCCGCTGTCACCATCCTCAGCTCCGCTGTCATTATCCTCTGCTCCGCTGTCACCATCCTCTGCTCGCTGTCATCATCCTCTGCTCTCTGTCCCCCTCCTCTGTTCTCTGTCCCCATCCTCTACTCTCTGTCCCCCTCCTCTGCTCTCTGTCCCTCTCACTCTGCCCCGCGCCAGGCGCCAGCCATAAAAAAAAAAAGGACACAGAAACTTACCAATCCACGCGGCGCTGGGACCCAGCAGCCTCCTCTCTCCCACTGCTTGTTACTGACGTCGATATTCAGTGACAGCTGCGGGAGAGAGGAGGCTGCTGGGTCCCGGCACCCGACGGATTGGTAAGTTTCTGTGTTCTTTTTTTTTTTTATGGCTGGCCGGCGGCACCCCAGTGACAGCGCCGCGGCACCCCTGGGAGCCGCGGCGCACAGTTTGGGAACCGCCGAACTAGACTGTTGTAGATTGCATATTATTAAGCAAACTGTGATAGATTGCATCTATTAGGTAGATTGTAGTAGGAATCATATTATCAAGTAGACACGGTAAGATGCTGATAATTAGCTAGGCTGTTATAGATTATATATTATTAGGTAGAGTCTAAATGTAATATTCGTATTATATATACCTTATTTCATTGATTCTAAGATGCCATCGATTGTAAGGCACACACTATTTACAGTACTACCAACAGAAACAAAGCTTTAATTATATGGAATTGCGATCATTTCTCCAATGACGAACATTTACATCACTAATGTCAAAATGTCGACTTGCAGCTCTATTTCAATGTTCTTCTGCATGCACAATACCTTTTTGTTTCAATGTGGTTTCGTAGTGCAATCTTTTTGACAACATTTTGATTGCAGTAAGGGATCAAAATGAATGAAATACAGCTCCACTATAATGAAATATCGGTGGCTCCACATTTACAAAGAGCGCCACTGTATGCAGAGGCGGGGTGAAACGACAACAGACAAACTTTTGCCTGCTATTATATGATGCACCCGAGATTCTAAGACGCACCCGAGATTCTAAGACGCACCCGAGATTCTAAGATGCACCCGAGATTCTAAGACACACCCCGGTTTTAGAGATGTTTATACAGGAAAAATGCTGTCTTAGGATCGGAGCAATATGGTATTTTAAAGAATCTGGAAAAGTACTTGAATCAGGAAACTGCAGCATAGCTTAAATGAAATGACTAATAGGTAATGAGGAGCATAGCATCATGCAATGTATGTTGTCACTCAACGTTCCATTGCAAAAACATTTAACATTTAAAACTTCCAAAGGTAGGTGCAGGTGAAATGCACAAACCTACAATAATTATACTTATTTTAATCTGACAAATGTTATCGATAATTAAAATGGAAAGCGTTCTTTACTGTAAGTAGGGGACGTTAAGTTATGGCATTTCTTACCACTTTGGGGGTGATGGCAAATACACTTACATCATTTATAAAATAAATTGAATACATCTCTTACAAGAAATTATATCTTTACCTATAGTTAGTAAAGGACATTTTAGGGGTGATTTATCCAGGAAATGTATCCACTATGTGTAGGGTGAGGTAGGAATTTATTTTCCCCCTTGATAATAAATTGGTAACCGATGTACTGGGAGTTTTTTTGACTTCCTAAACAGAAATATAATTTATAAAAGGTTAAACTTTTGTCTTTATTAAACTTACTATGTAACTCTGTAATTACTCTGGATCCTTGTCTCACTATAACATGATTTATACAACCTTACAGTAAAATTAAGAAAGATGAAAGTCTTTTAGATAAGGTTTCCCATGAGATAAACATGTTGTTTTTATATACAGTAGGTTGTGTATATTGTAGGAGTATTGACGGACACAGCAGGGGGCCACCGTAATGGAGGATTACAGGAGAAAATGGTTTGCACTCAGCAAGTTAAAATGTCCCCACCACCTCAGATAAATTCTGTCATTGTATTATATCTAATTTGTTTGCCAATTTTCAAATTGTCACCAAGTTGTTTTTTTTTAATGAATTTCCAGTATGAAGAAGGGAAAAAACGCAGGAAACCAAATTATAGCAGTGTGGATTTATCAGAAGTTGAATGGGAAGACCGAGATGATGTGGTAAGACATAATTTTACTAATGGGAAGCTGATTTATTAACATGGTTAAACTAGCCCAAAGATGCTGTAACCCTCATCAACCAATCAAATGTCTACATTGATCAATCTAGCGCGTGCTGGAACGATGAAGGTTAATATATGATTGGTTGTTATGAGCTCTAGTGAATGTGTTATTTACAACACGTTATTAATGAAATCATTAAGACTTTTTAACATGGCTAATGTGAATTGAATCATATTTTTTTTATTAATTTGTCTATTGTGTTTAGTTTTGTTAAATTGTTTCTTGATGCGGTTTGTAAAGATACCAGAAGTACTTCCTTTGTTAAAGGATCTGTCTCCTTCTAACACATTCATTCCCATTTAGAAACCCTTTACTTAAACTTATCTTTTACTAGTACTTACTTTTCACACCATTAGTCAGGCTCCAGTGTGGACACCTACATCAGCAGGCTCAGGAGACCACAGCTCAGCAGCCATACCCCATAATAGTCCTTTGCTGGGTTTACAGAATCTCTAACACTCAACGTAAACTTTCCTACTTCTCTGTATTGTGCTACATGAGAAATTTATACCACTATAATACTGTCAAATAATAGCCATAAAACAATAGCTTGTCATTGTTTTAGTAGGGAATATAAAAACTACCGGTATATTAAATTAATAAAGTTTAGCTAAGATGGTAGGGTGGATTGATTTGTCTCTTAAGATGCCCATACACAGCTACATCCGATGGCCTGGCCTGAGCAACCGAATCTGATTGCAAATTGGACACAATGGGTCTGATTCATTAAGGAAAGTAAAGCAAAAAAAAAAAAAACGACCAACTTTGCACCTTGACAAAACCATGTTGCATTGGAGTGGGAGCTGAATTTAAAATGTAGGGACTGATTTATAGTTGGGGTAGGGCATGTTCTAGTTCTTTAAATTTCAGTGCAAAAATAGAGCTACTAAGTATTTGTGTGCTACATAAAAAAACAATCAGTATTTAACTTATGTGCAAAATAATAAAATCATATGCACCCCTTGTATTGTAGCTTGGTTTAGTCCAGGAGAAAATGTACTATGTTTTTTGCCTTACATTCCTTAATTAATCAGACCCTTAGATGTGATGATTAGGGAGCGAACGAAGTATCGACAGACTCCATAGCAGAACTGAGTATGGGCTCAGTGATTTTTTTTTTGCTTTACTTTCCGTAATACTTTCCTTAATGATCAGGCCCAACCAAATTGGAGAAAGTTTGGACAGAAATGTTGAACTTGGTCACCCTACCTGAAGCTCTGGTCCGACTCTAGCCCCCTTACATTGGGGGCTAGAGTGCTTCATTGCAGTACACACCTGACATTAGTATGCACTGCATTAGAGGGGCAGTTGATAGCAGCAGCGCACCTCCCAACTCTTGGGGTAAGATGTGCAGCAGGGTGTCTCTGGAACAGTCATGGGGGCACTTCTTGGACATTTAACATCACAGGTTTTTTCTCACACTCCACACACAGAGGTGTGCAGGAAATCCTGCGATGTACAGTAATACCCGGTAATGAGCCCAGCCAGACATTATTGTAGAATTGTATTGGCCCCTTGGAATTAGGAAGATATACTTGATGCGCTTGCACAGTGAGACAACCCCGTAAATTGCGACTGTCCTTCCTATATTGGAACATTTGGGCGGTATGGTCATTCATCACTAGGGCTGAACAAATGTATCTTATGAGCCCAGTTTGTGTGGCCAATGAGTATCCACAGTAGTAAATAATGGTCATTGGCCAACTTTAACAGATGTTGATCAGGATACTGGGATGTTTTGGGCTCATACACACAGATATTTTGTGTCAGCTTGGTCTTAACCTTTCCATCTGGCTGTCTGATATGCAGGGCTGCCAAGAAGAATTCAGGGCCCGGGTACAACAAATTCATGGGGCCCCCCTCATAGTGAAGTAAGCCCCAAAATTTTTTTGCGCCGCCTTACGGCGGCGCAAAAAAGATTGGGTATATGGTCATATATTCAGGGGCGTGGCTAGCCAAACGGCAGTGCAAAAATTTTGGGAGGTGCGGTCATGCATTTGGGGGCGTGGCAAACGTGCCATTGGGGCGTGGCTAACATAAAAACCACTAGGCTCTCAATTCGCCGGAGCGTCACATATGTTTAAGCACTCCTGACTTTCAGGACATCTACCACCACAGGGTAGTATACAAACAATGCAGTGTGTACACAAACAGTTCAGTCTTGGCCTACACCTTACATTGGACACAACATTCACCGAAAATTGGTATTGTCCCTACTAGAATCACAACATTTCACACACTGTGCTGCTCTCTCCTACCTGTTCTTCTCACTTTCTCCACCTGTGGCTGCTGCTTTCTTTAGTTGTGGCTTGTCCGGATCCAGAAATGTTGAAGGACCTATTTTGAAAAAAAAATGGCTACATTTAGAAAATTACAGCCAGCCCCAGCGTTAAATCAATAGCACCCACGATTAATAATTAGGCCTTCCTCCAGCTCCAATATTACAATAATGTGCCCCTTCATCATCGCCATGCCTTATGATCACACTGTGCCCTCCATGCTGTTTTTGCCCCCTTCATCTGGCTCCCCTTCATCAGACTATACTATGCTGCTCCCCCCCTTTTTCAATCCCACTGTGCCATGCCTCCCCCCCCCCTTTGTAACCCCACTGTGTCATGCTGCCCACCATTTTTTAACCCCACTGTGCCATGCTGACCCCTGTTTATTAACCCCACTGTGCCATACTGCCCCATTTTTTAACCCATCTGTGCCCCTCTCATTTTTTCACCCCCTCTGTCATGCTGCTTTCCCATTTTTTAACCCCTCTGTGCTCCCCCCTCAATTTTTAACCCCTCTGACATGCTGCTTTCCCATTTTTTAACCCATCTGTGCCCCTCTCATTTTTTAACCCCTCTGACATGCTGCTTTCCCGTTTTTTAACCCCTCTGTGCTCCCCCCTCAATTTTTAACCCCTCTGACATGCTGCTTTCCCATTTTTTAACCCCTCTGTGCCCCCACTCATTTTTTAACCCCTCTGACATGCTGCTTTCCCATTTTTTAACCCATCTGTGCCCCTCTCATTTTTTAACCCCTCTGACATGCTGCTTTCCCATTTTTTAACCCCTCTGTGCCCCCACTCATTTTTTAACCCCTCTGACATGCTGCTTTCCCATTTTTTAACCCCTCTGTGCTCCCCCTCATTTTTTAACCCCTCTGACATGCTGCTTCCCCGTTTTTAACCCCTTTGACATGCTGCTTTCCCGTTTTTTAACCCCTCTGTGCTCCCCCTAATTTTTTAACCCCTCTGACATGCTGCTTCCCCGTTTTTAACTCCTCTGACATGCTGCTTCCCCGTTTTTTAACCCCTCTGTGCCCCCCCTTATTTTTTAACCCCTCTGTCATGCTGCCCCCCCGTTTTTTAACCCCTTTGTGCCCCCTCATTTTTTAACCCCTCTGTCATGCTGCCCCCCCGTTTTTTAACCCCTTTGTGCTCCCCCTCATTTTTTAACCCCTCTGTCATGCTGCCCCCCCCCCCCCCCGTTTTTTAACCCCTCTGTGCCCCCCTCGTTTTCCTCCCTTCACTTACCTTTTCTCCTCTCTTGGTCTTCTCTGCTGCTCTGTGCTCCAGACTGACTGAATGCTGGGCATGACATGATGACATCACACCCAGCATTCAGACAGTCTGAATAGAGCACAGAGCAGCAGAGAGGAGGGATGCCGGCTCCGCGATCAGGTGAGTATGTTTTTTTTTTTTTTTAAACTAGCCTGCTCCCCCCACCAACGACCGAGCCCCCCCCCCCCCCCCCCCCCGCCTAAAAAAAAAACAAAAAAAAAAGGAAAGGAAAAAAAACGTTTTAAAAAAAAAAATTAAAAAATTAAAAAAAATCAGCAGCGCAAGGGCCCGGGCCGGGCCCCCTGACATGCCGGGCCCGGGTAATTAGTACCCGCTCCCCCCCCCTCTCGGCGGCCCTGCTGATATGATGTAAATGTATGGGTAGCTTCCATCATCCTGACCCTTTCAGCCGTTTAGGAGTCTGAGAATTTAATTTTGTTACAGATAAAGCTGCAGCCCAATCAAAAAAGATGTGTTTTTCTTTGTTTAACCTAAATCAATCTGGTTTATTGTTGGAAGACACACAATGGTGTTCTTTTTTTCCTTACCATTTTCTTAAAGCTGCTATTAATGATTTACAGTTTGCTAAGTGTCATTCGATTACCATGGCAACCACAGGCACTTGACATGTGAAGCAGAGTGCAGAGAGTATTTGAAACGTCTTCTTCTCAGCATGCTGGTTCACAGCACAACCGCCACCCTATCCTTTCTCTGCCATTATGTACATGGAGAAAGGGTTCTGACTCATAGCCAAGTCTTCTGTCATGTCCTATCTCAACATGTCCTTCTATGTACCCATGCTTTCGTATTATATAACGTTGGTGGAGCACACAACCGTCAAGAGCAATGTCAACCATGACCGCTGATCTCCAAGGTCAGATAGATCAGAGCTGGATTATAGTTGGGTCTCAGCTAGACCCAGGACCCCCACAGAATAGAGCCCCTCTCTCACAAACTAATGCTCCCACCCAGCAACAAAAAAGCAACAATAATTGGCAGCAAAGCAGGGGTCATGGGTTATATTTATCTGAATTAATCAGGCATTTGCCTATACTTATATACATATAAAATAATAAATTAAAATGATAGCACCGTATCCATTTACATAATATATATGCCACGTGCAGTGCACTACACATCACATTTGCCTTAACAGCATCTTCATTTAACAGTTGTGCTCTAATGTAAAACATTAATTCTGCCACACCAACATCAATTTTATATACCACATTGGTATGGTCCACTAATTTGTCGCTTACTCTGCACATTGTGCTCTTCTGTTCTTGACATTCTCACTAGGAATAAAATGTACAAGTGGGCGGTTCTGCACATAATAAGGGAGGGGCTTGTTCTGCAAGCTGTGTTGCTTGCGTCTGGTCAGGTGACCCTTCTCACCTGCTGTGCATAGTATGTTTGCTTGCGTCTAAACTTTGTTATTTGTACAGTGTGTTTGTGTAGTCATAACTGTAACTGAGAATAAAGCACGCACTGCCCATAATATGTCATGCAGAGCAAACTGCAGAAAGGTTCTGTTAATTTAGTCTTCAGATATCTGTAACTGTTCCTTAAGGACCACTCACCACTGGGAGGCCTGCAAAATCATATTAAAATTATTTTTATGGGGTGAAAATGTTCAAGGAAAAATATAGTTGGAGGCATCTGGAGCTGGCGTCGATTCTTAAACTGTGTGTGTCCAAGTGCTCAGAATGTTACGCAATGTCCACATTCACTTTGCCGGCAATATGTAAGCCCCAAACTTCTGCAGTTGAAGGGATGCTCTAAAAATTGACTGTGGGATGAAATGTTTATCGTACTCTATTGTCAACACTCTCCGTATGATAAAAGCTTATGGGCTTAGTGCTGGGTTTGTCAAACGAGAGGTATGCACACTTGCCAACATCAGAATACAATTTCCATGAATGCTTTGTTGCTGGTTAGAAGAATTTTCAGTATGAATATCCCACGGGATGCGCTCAGAATGGACATCAGTGTACATCACAGTAGAGTTTTAAATACTAACTTTTTATCATACCTGATGTATGTATTATACAAAATAGTGATAGATACTGTAGTACCGCATAGCAATTAATAAGTAATTGTCTTCAATTGTTTTACTTGTACTTTGATGAAACCAAGGTTAATTGGGCAGCAAGTGCTAACCACTAAACATGGTGGCTTAATAGGTTAGCACTTCTGTCTCACAGCACTGGGGTCATGAGCTTGATTCCTGACCATGGTCTTATCTGTGTGGAGTTTCTATGTTTTCCCTGCATTTGCGTGGGTTTCCTCCGGGTGCTCCGGTTTCCCCCCACACTCCAAAAACATACTAGTAGGTTAATTGGCTGTTATCAAAGTGAACTTAGTCTGTGTGTGTGTGTTTGTCTGTGTGTTAGGGAATTTAAACTGTAAGATCTATTGGGGCAGGGACTGATGTGAGTGAGTTCTCTGTACAGCGCTGTGGAATTAGTGGTGTTATATAAATAAATGATGATAATTGACAATTGGTTGTTATGCACACTGTAGTTTTTTAGTAAATAGTCCCTATTGAGAATTACATTCAGCATATTAAACAAGTGTTGCTCTACAGTTGATTGTACATACAGAATAACATCACGTACTGATAATTGCATGCAATTTACAGAACAGGAGAAGTGGTGCTATGCTATTGTCTATACAAATAGAATAGAAATGTTAGCAGGGCCCTGTTCATCCTATGTCACATACAGAACTATAGAAGTGATGCTTTACAGTTTGCCTAAACCAGAGTTAAATTGACAGTAATTGATGTGCACAACTGCCGTGGTGCAGTGGAAGATAGACATTTTAGAAAATCTTATGGGGCAGCTTGGACAGGGGTATGGCCTGACGAAATTGGAGCATCCCTTTTTGAGGGGGTGACGGGGGAGGGGGGGGGTGCCATAATATATGTTGTACTGTACACATTTAAAGATCCATGGAGGTTAGTATAAGTAGTATATGAGTACGGTTTACACGACACACATGTCGGAGACACTTTGCGTCAATGTTTTTATCCATCTGTTTTATGTGCATCATGCGAGCTAGTTCGCTATTAGGCATCAATAAAACTTTAATAAAACTCCATTATACAGCAGAAATAACTCCCTGTCTTGTGCGAGAATAAAAAAGGTTTGCTTAAACACGCATACAAAAGCATAACATATGCCCAAGCGACAAAGAAAGCAACAATCACCGTCAGTGGCTCAGTCACAATCAGACGGGAGGTTTGCTAGTGCAAGAGACCCTTATTATCATTATCCCCCTGACCACCTGCAAATAATATGGCTTTCTTAGGCATGTAGGCATATTACACCGGTTTTTCTGTTCACAATTGCGCACCTCCTTACTGTACTAGGTCTACGTTAGAACGCCCCATCCCGCCTCTCCACGTGCAGCCTGGCCTGAGCATCAGAATCACCAAGCTGTATGAGCGCACTATCAGGGCATGCGCAGAATGAGTTCACACAAGATCTATTAGGCAGACTTACGTAGTACACACTCTACAGCCGCCCCTTAAAGTGTCTAAAAGGCAATTAAAATGTAACTATGTATCAACAGGAATCTCCAGACCTCAACATGCACAGCAAGAATATTTTGATGTATCTTGACTTTGGTGATGGTTGCCGATCTCAAAATTCTGTAGCTTCATTTCATTTGAAATAACATATCAATTCTAGGGGTAAATGTATCAAGCTGCGGTCTTGAGAGCGGAGTTTAAAATGTGTTAGGAAAATAAATTTTCCCTCAGCTTAATATTTTATGTAAAAATGGAAGCACGTTGTTTGACTTTTTCCTAAAAAGCAGCGGTTTGCCATGCAGTGTTGATACATGGGGCAGCTATATACCTTCCATCATCATCACCATTTCATCATTATCATTTATTTATATAGCGCCACTGATTCCGCAGCGCTGTACAGAGAACTCATTCACTTCAGTCCCTGCCCCATTGGAGCTTACAGTCTAAATTCTCTAACACACACACACACACACACACACACACACACACCACACACACACACACACACACACACACACACACACACACACAGACCCAGAGAGAGTAGGGTCAATTTTGATAGCAGCCAATTACCAGTATGTTTTTGGAGTGTGGGAGAAAACCGGAGCATACGGAGGAAACCCACGCAAACACAGGGAGAACATACAAATTACGCACAGATAAGGTCATGGTCGGAAATTGAACTCATGACCCCAGTGATGTGAGGCAGAAGTGCTAATCACTTAGCCACCGTGCTGCCATAAAAACACATGGCTGCATTAGCCGGGAATCGAACCTGGGCCTCCCGCTTGGCAGGCGAGAATTCTACCACTGAACCACCATGTGTAAAAATCAGCTCTGCGGTTTTAGACCTTGTGGTTTTAAATAATGCACTCTCATGTACAGTTTGGCTTTTAATAAGTCACACAGTTTACAAACCGCACATCCAAGCACCAAACACCATACTTAGTAAATTTCCATCTTGGCGTTGGGTGGAGTTTATATAATAAAGTTAATATAAAATCCTGAATTTGTATTAACGTGAAATGTGCCTTTCATCTGACCCTTCCGGGCCCCAAAGCCACAAAGCCCCACTCTGAGCTATGCTATTGCCGCGCTTCTGTGTTTCAGACAGGTGATGCGCCACCTCTGTATATATAAATGGAAAGTTCACAGCGGAGGGTCATTAATAACACTGATGCCTGTTTGAAACACACTAATGGTAGTAGTATGAGGCCAGAACAGTGCTGGACCATTGATGGCTTCGGGGCCCCCGACTTATCAGAGGACCGGAGCACCTCAGTCTAGTAAAACTCTGTGTTATCTACACACAATAATACATTTTACGTTTTTGGGTGTTCGATATAATTCTTTGGGACCTCATCCTTTTTTTCCAAGCTACAACCAGGCCTGAACTACAATGCACAATGAGATAGACTCTTTGTATTCAAAAGCAGCCTCTAAACACATTTATTCCCTTAGGCATTTAGCTACAATTGAAGCCGTTTATCACAAATAATGTATTTCATGTAATTGTTGTTGTAAAGCACTTGGAGTCAAGTAGGATAAAAGCACTATACTTTTAAGACATGTTAAAGATAACCTATCAGTTTTTATTAAAATAATTGTTTACATATTGCCTTCTGGCCTATGTTTATGTAAAGAAATGCTTACTGATCTACGTTCACTCAGAGGCCACCTGCTTTCATTCAGTCATTCGGCCTCCTTCTATGCTCTCTGCTTGGTTGAAGAAATCGAGTTGTTTATTCCTTCATAGAGCACAGAAGGTTCTCTCTAGGTAATCAGGCGCAGGCTGGCACAGTTCAGCCCGGGGGGCGCACATTGATGCCGCGGCCGCATCGCCTGTCATGTGATGCGCCGCCTGTGCGCTGTCGCGGCCGCATCGCTAGTTTTGTGATGCGGCCGCAGGTAATATTAGAGAAAAACGTGCATCCACGGGGGGAGGGTGGCCAGAAATGGGGTCAGACTGAGCGGCCCGGGGGACTGATGCCCCCCTGCCCCCTGCCCCAGCCCGCTCCTGTAGGTAATCTGTTCTATATTTCAGCATGCAGTATATACTGCAGAGCTGGATCACCCTAAGCTCCTGCCTAGATCCCGGTGGGCACCCTTATATTTTTTTTTACTAAGGGGTGTGAATGAACCTTTCTCCTACTAGATTGGCTGCCAATACCATTCACTGGCTATGCTTCTTTGCACAGTGGGTGCGAGGTTCAACAACAGTTGCAGCTAGCAACACTGCTCCACCTCTAGCGACACTTCAGTTGTGACGGGCAGAAGGCCAAGGCCACTGCATTGCTAATGATGCCCGCATCGATGTTGACCCTATGAGAGATGCCAGCATTGGTGTTGGTACTTTGACAGATGCCATCCTTAGTATTGAGCCTATGAGAGAGGTGCGTGAGTGCAATGCATGCGCCCTGAACAAGTCTGTGTTGTGATTGGAAGATGAGCAACTTGCTGCTGCTCAACTGCCAATCACAGCAGCTGTCTCTCAAGATTCTCATAAGAATCATCAGAGTAAAGTAAAGTAGTATATAGAATAGTTTGGTGAAGAGGTGCAGAGGGAAAGGCATTGTGGCAGGGACCAGTATCTTGCTTAGAACCCCATGGGATCTTAATCTGATTCTGATATAATGTATTATTATAAATATCATTATTATTATGTCAGTCAGTATTATATCAACATTGTTATAATCTGCTGCCTCTTGCTGGGCTTTCTTAGTAACGGCACCAACAGCCCAGTGGTTGCCATGTAAGAGTATGTATGGTAACCAGTCACCATCTGCTGTCTAAGTTCTGGAGCACCCAGGGGCAGGCTGGGCTGGGGGCAGGGGGCATCTTCCCCTGGGCTGGTCCCATAGTGGGCTATGCTGGGTCACCTGCATTTTTTATCCTTTAAAATGTTGCTAATGGGCTGCTGAGTCGAGTCTTGCCCCCTGGGCTAAAATCGTCCAGCCTTCCACTGGGAGCGCCTGTCCTTTCACCCCAGCAGACTCGTACCATGCTTGCCGCGTGCCCAATACATTTATGTGGAAATATCCTTTGAGTTGGTTTTCAAAAGAGCCCAGTTATCATAGGGTTTAGAAACAGGTTGAAAATATTAGAAAAGCATCTTACTGTGTGGCATTGAATGAATTAAACATGCCACTGGTACTAGATCACTTTAGCCATAGATGAATCTCCCTCTTTAATCTTTGTATTTTGTCATGACTAAAATTCCTTTTTTTAATTCGTTGCACATGTTCATTTTGGATAAACTTTTAAGGATAGGATAAGTGGCACCAATCGGGGTTATATGCAGGGCTCAGCCCTAGACAATTTAAATTGTGAGTCATAAGAGAAGATGAACTCTCTTATGATTTCCTAAATATAACAATCTGCTGTGATGAAGAGATACATATTTTTTAATTTTATGAATCACAATGAGCATTCTGCAATAACAAAATGAAGGAGTAACCCGCTGCTTCAGCCCACTATTTTTTAAATGTTGGGATAATGCTAGTGTATTCTGATTGAGAGCTGCCATGATCACTCTCAAAAGGGACGGAGCAGCATAGAGTGTGCTTCAAAAAATTATTTACAGTGATACCAATAATTCGATGATTTTAAATTATTCTGTCTCTTAACGAGAACAAGAGTTACAGGAAACGGCCAGCGTTTTTAGCACATTATTATATAAAAATGGTGTCCTCTGTTTTTCTTTAATGTTACCATTTTTTATTTTTTTTTAAACTCTTTATTTGTAGAGGAAACAACAGGAACAGTACAGATAACATTTTGGACAAGAAAAATCTTAATAATCAAAGTGTTTCCTCTGAGTTTTATACTTTTATATCGGTGGGGGAAAGAGAAGGGAAGGGAGGGTGGGGGGTAGAAAGGCACAAATATTGTCAACAATATAACTAATAAACCGATAGGCACGCAAACTTGGAACATTGCTAGAAAAAGCTAGGACACACAGTTACAATGACTGCCCGAGAGAGGGGTAGCATACAGACATTACTCACCATCCGCGCACCAATTCCAGCCTGGGGGGTCCAGAGGCGGCCCAAGAGTTATGTTCCATCTGCAGGAGGAGGAGCCGTACTGGAAAGGCAGCTACGGCTTTCTAGAAAGTACCACGGGGCCCACACCTTATCAAAGTTATATGATTTATCATGAAGGTAGCATGTTATACTTTCCATGCTTGCGACATGTCCTATGTACGACCGTAACTCCTGCATAGAGGGAGCCCTAGGGTCTTTCCAGTGCTTTGCTATTAGGGATTTAGCGGCTGCTAGAAAATGGGAGATAAGCTTGTTAGAGGGCGCGCTCTCATCAGGTATAGGGCGAGAGAGAAGGAATGACCAGGGATCCTTACTTATCTGTTGTTCTGACACAGAGTTTATGAGTGTAAGAACCATGTTCCAGAAAGGAACTATGCGAGGGCAGGTCCACCATATGTGTAGCATCGTACCTCTCTGGCCACATTCCCGCCAGCAGCTCGGAGTGGCCGTAGGAAACATTCGAGACAACTTATCAGGAGTATAGTACCACCTATAGTACACTTTATAGGCAGTTTCCTTAATTAATGTAGAGATCGAGCTCTTGGCAATCCCCTCCCTGACCTCCTCCCAGCATAAGTCGTCTGGAGGAGGACCCAAGTCATTTTCCCATTCCCGCTCATGTCGGCCTGGAGTATCGAAGGTATAATCTATGAGCCAATTATAGATCTGGGAGATCACCCCCTTAGTGAGAGGTGAATGTAAACACATGTACTCGAAGGAGGTCGGGGCCCGAAGAGCCTCCTGGGGGGGGCAAAGACATGGCATAGTGTCGAACCTGGAAGTACTCAAAAAAGAGCGGACAAAACGGTTCAAATTTATGATGAAGTTCAGACATAGAAGCCCAAGTTTGATTAACCACCAAGTCCGAGACCACCCGTAATCCCGCCTTTATCCAGTTTTTAAATTGTTGGGTTGAGTTGCCAGGAGGGAAGTGTGGGTTGCCCCAAAGGGGAGTCAGAGGTGAAATAGGGGAGGACAATTTATATTTGACCCGGCATGAGTCCCAGAGGGATAAGCAGAATTTAAGAGATTGGAGAGAGGAGACCGCTGGTGGCCTATCTATATTAGCCAAACCCCAGAGTGATGCCATGGAGGGGACCCCAACATAGTGGGTCTCCAGGTCCACCCAGGCTATGGACTGATAAGGCGCATAAGTTACCGCCACCTGGGTCAAGTGGGATGCCAAATAATAAAATTTAATGTCTGGAAATCCCCTGCCTCCCCGGGCCCTGGGCTTCTTAAGCACTGCTATCGAAATTCTAGGGGGCTTGGCACGCCATATAAACTTTAGAAAGGAGGAATGCAAATCCCTAAACACAGAGTCGGGAACCCTCACTGGAAGAGTCTGGAAAAGATACAGAAGCTTAGGGACCAAGTTCATCTTAATAGCAATAATCTTCCCCAGCCACGATATGATATAGCTCTTCCAAGTCTCCAAGTCCTGTTTGATTTTTGACAGAAGGGGGGGGAATTTTCCCGATACAATCTCTCATAGGACGAGGTGATATAAACTCCAAGATATTTGATCTTATTGACCTGCCAGCGTAGTGCAAAATTAGTCTGTAAACTGGACCTAAGGGAAAGGGAAGCATGGAGGAGCATGGCCTCGGATTTAACAAAATTAATTTTATAGCCAGACAGGAGGCCATATTCATCCATAAGTTTATATAGGGCGGGTAAAGACTCCTGAGGATTTGTCAGAGAAAGAAGTATGTCATCCGCGAAGAGAGATACCTTGAATTCCCGCGGTCCCACTGTCACACCTGAGATTGACGTCGACTGTCTGATCATCGCCGCCAAGGGTTCTATCACTAGAGCAAAAATTAAGGGCGAAAGGGGGCAACCCTGCCTCGTCCCGTTGGAGAGGGAAAGAGGGACGGAAAGAGACCCATTAACCAGAACCCTAGCTGAGGGAGAGTTATAGAGGGCTGATACCCCGGTCAGGAATTCAGCTGTGAAGCCGTACGCCTTCAAAGCTAGGGTCATGAAATCCCAAGAGATTCGATCGAACGCCTTCTCGGCATCCAGTGAGAGCATCATGGCCGGGAGGCGCCTTTGATTGATGATTTGAGCAAGGTCGATCGCGCGGTGAGTATTATCCCTCGCCTGGCGACCTGGGATGAAACCCACTTGATCATAATGGATTAGACCCGGAAGGACTCCATTAAGACGGGTAGCCAGGATCTTTGCATATAACTTAATGTCGACATTGAGAAGGGAGATGGGACGGTAGCTTGCACAGTCGCTAGGGTCTTTTCCCTCCTTATGTATAACTACAATACGCGCCTCTAACATTGATTTCGGGAAAGGTTCGCCATGTAAGACCGCATTGAACAGGGAGCGGAAGTGAGGAACCAAGGTCTGGGAAAATCTTTTATAGTAGGCTGCAGAAAAGCCATCAGGTCCTGGGGCCTTGGAGGTCTTTTGGACCTTGATAACTGCCAGTATTTCCTCCGAAGTAATCTCCTCATTTAGTTGTTGGATGAGGCTGCTGGGAAGGGTAGGGAGGTTCACTTGCCTCAAGAAAGCTGCTATTGTATCCGCAGGAGGGGCACTCCTGGGATTCAGAGCATCCAGGTTATACAGTGAAGAATAAAATTTCTGAAACTCTCGCCCTATCTGGTCGGGACGGTAAATAGGTAAGCCGGAGGGAGACTTCAGGGCCATAACGTTGTTTTGAGATCTCTGGGCCCTCAGACGGGACGCTAGTATTCTGTCAGCTTTATCTCCCTTTTCGTAGAACGTCTGCCTCAGCCGTTTCAAGGCCGAGGCAGTGGATTCAGAGAGAAGGAGGTTCAGATCAGATCTCACCTTTAGAAGTTTGGTCAATACCTCTTCATTGGGGGAGAGTTTATGCTGTCTCTCCAGAGTCTGGAGTTGAATAGTTAATGACGCACGGTTAGAGGTGGCCAGCTTCTTACGGCGCGAGGCCATGCTGATAAGGTGGCCTCGAACCACTGCCTTATGGGCTTCCCAGAGGGTCATGGGGGAAGTATCAGGAAGGTCATTAAAGAGAAAATACTCATCAAGAAGGGTCCGGAGCTCTAAAATAAGTGACTGATCATGGAGAATGGAGTCATTAATACGCCACGAGGCGGAGCGAGGACGGGGTGCTATGTCTGATAGGTCAGCTGATATAGGAGAGTGGTCAGACCAAACCATCGGGTGTATGTGAGCCGCCCTGAGTTTTAAAGACAAATCGTGGCTGAGGAAGACCATGTCTATTCGTGAGTAGGTACCATGAACCGGGGAGTAAAATGTGTAATCTCGGGATGAGGGTTCCCTGAGCCTCCAGGAGTCAAAGAGGAGATGATGGGAAAGAAGGGATACCAAGGCCTTAGATTTACGAGACTCCGAGCCGCTGGCGGGGGGGAGCAAAGTGGACGATCTATCTATGGTATCATCTACTACAACATTAAAGTCCCCTGCCATAATCATTTCTCCCTGGCGTACCTGAGAGAGCAAAGAGTCTAGGGCAGCCAGGAATGAACGCTGGTTTTGATTTGGGCCATATACATTAACTAGGGTGCATATAGTATTATTGAGTTTGCCCACTAGGATTAGAAATCGACCTTCAGGGTCAGAATGAGATGTCAAAAGCTCAAAGGTTACGTGGGATGCAATAAGTGTAGCTACTCCTCGCTTTTTTTGTCTGAGGTCACAAGCATGGAAAGCAGAAGGGTACCGTTTAGATTTCAGTTCTGGATGTAAGTGACGGGTAAAATGTGTTTCCTGAAGAAAAACTATATCTGCTCTATGTTGTTTAAGTGTAAGATAAAGTGTTGTACGCTTTTGTGGGCTGTTCAAACCTTTAACGTTCAATGAGAAGATCCTAAGAGCCATCGGGAGGTGAAGACAGGGCCGCCTCAGGTCCCCCAGCGAGGACCGGTTGCACTACAAAAGAAAAAAAGAACAGTCCCAAGTTAACACAAATGCAATAAAGACAAAAAGTATGAAGAAGTGCCTGAGGTAAAAAAGGAAGGGAAGGAAGGGTGGAGGAAAAGAGGGAGGAAGGGTAGTGGGCAGGGCCAGCGTGCGAGGGCACACCTGGTCCATGATGCCGGCCAGGGAAGATACGGGGCAGTGCCAGTGGCACAAAAGGGCCGGGCGAGGGCAATATACCCATTATGGGAACGTGGCCAGGGATACGAACACCTACAGGGCCTGGGAAACCAACTGTGAAGTGTGGACGCCCACTTTACCTCCCAGCCAGGGTCATAGAAGCAATATAGCAAGCTAAGTGGAACGGGAATGTCGTGAGGGAAGGAGATCAAATTCACTACTCACAGTCCGTGAAGCAGCCAAACATAGATAAGGAAAATGATCCTAGGGCAGTAGATGAGTAGCATATTGAAACAGTTAGAGAACAAAACAATAAAGTAATCACACAGAAAGTTAGTAAGAAAACAGATTAACCCAACATCTGGAGCCAGTGGCCCCTACTTTCTTCTAGTCTACATGAGAGGGACCGAAAACCAGCGATCAGTCATGTAGAGAGAAGGAACATGGAACAGGGTAGTTTCTGAAACAAATAGGAAAACAAGGAAATACAGTGAGCATTTATCAAGGCGGGGGGACAGCAACAGATGGTTTAGCGATTTTCGTCACAGTCGTCCACTCTTTAGTTGGAAGCTTTCGGGAGGCCGATGTGGATCCCATAGAGCTGGGCTGCGATGCCGAAGCTACCGGATGGGAAAGAGAAGTCGGGGCCAGGAGACCCAGAGTCCCAAGGAGCTGGACCGCTTCCACCATTGAACGAGCAGAATGAAGCTTGTTCTGATGCCAGACCAGGAGGCGGAAAGGGAAGCCCCATCGATAGCGAATGTTATTGTCCCTGAGAATAGATGTCACCGGCTTCAGTTCACGCCTCTTATGGAGCGTAAGTGGAGCAATGTCCTGGAAAATTTGCAAGGAGGCATCCTCAAATGAAATTGAGTCAGTCTTACGAGACTCCCGCAGTATCGCTTCCTTAGTAGTATAATAGTGACAACGGAGGATGACATCCCGGGGTTGAGAGGACTCTTGAGAGCGAGGGCGAAGAGCTCTGTGGGCTCTGTCCAGGAGAAGCTGATCCTCTGGGGTAGCAGGAGCTAGGCCAGCAAAGAGTCTTTTAAGATATTGGTCTAGGAGGGATTGATCCACTTCCTCAGGGATACCTCTGATGCGTAGGTTGTTACGCCTGGCCCTGTTCTCTTGATCTTCTTGTTGTTCCTGCATATGAAGCATGTCTTGCTTCAATTGTTGGATGTCAGTCACCGTGTCCCTGTGGGAAGAGGCAGCTTCATCCATTTTAGTTTCCAGGAGGTCTGTCCTATTCCCGAGATCCTGGACCTCCGCCCTTAGTGAGCCGATAGCTTTTTGAACTTCTGTTTGAACCGCCTGCACTGATTTCCTTGTCTCCTTAACCTAATGTTACCATTTTTGTTTTAACCTGCAGTCTCCCCGCCATGCAGCTGCAGGCTTAGTAAATTCCTCCGCATTCTATGCAGATTCTGACTCTTAGAGCAGGCGGATCAGCTGGCGAGGTCGTTTATGAAAGTGCAAACATTCAGTGGAAATTATGCATACTTGCCAACTCTCCCAGAATGTCCGGGAGACTCCCGCATTTCGGGAGACTCCCGCATCTGTCCGAATTTGGGCCAAAATGCTGCGATTCTACGGGAATCGCAGCATTTACGTCATCACATCATGGGGGCGGGTCCAAAATTAAGAGATTTTGGAGCCCCACCCCCCGCACGCCCACCTGCCAGGCTCCCAGACACCAACTTCGAAAAGTTGGTAAGTATGAAATTATGCTTTGCGACATCACAAGCTTATCTTTCATAAATTCATTGAGGAAGCACATGTGCAGACAAAGATTGTGAAACTACAAGCCCCATCATGCCCTGCCAGCTAATGGCTGGATATCTGCTGGAATAGCATGCTGGGGTTTGTAGTTTCACAACAGGTTGGCCAGGTCTGTACTACAGTATCAAGGGCATAACTACCCCAGGTGCATGAGGTGCAGTTGCTATGAGACCCACAGCTGAGGGGGCTGCTTTCCATGTAAAATCCCCATGTGTATATGTGATTTTTTTTTTCACTATTGGGTGGTACATGGGGGCCCTTTTAAAACTTTGCTATGGGGCTCACATATGTCTAGTTACACCCCTGTTCAGTATAATTAAATAAGAAATCATGCTTGCCTACTTTTATTTCGTCGTTTCCGGAAGATTTCAGAGGGGAAGTGAAGAGCTAGTCCGGAGGGGGCGGTGCGCCGTGAATCGCGTCATGGAGGCGGGATGCGGGGGAATAGCCTAATCTCCCAGAAGTCCGGAAGTCCTATCCGGAATTCGGGAGTCTCCTGGACATTCCGGGAGAGTGGACAAGTATGCAAGAAAGTCTTTATAGTTACAGTCTTTCCCAGATCATGCAAAGCATATAGCATATATAGGTAGCAGCATGGCTACCAAGCAACAATGAGAGGCCACACTCTAATTACAAGTAAAATTACAAGCATTTCATAAGTGTCAAAAGCTTTTATTGACAATTACATTAAGTTAATGTAAAGAGTCAATATTTGCAGTGTTGACCATTCTTTTTGAAGACCTCTGCAATTCGCCCTGGCATACTGTTCACCTTCTGGGCCACATACTGACTGATGGCCGCCCATTCTTGCCTAATCAATGCTTGGAGTTTGTCGGAATTTGTGGGTTTTTGTTTGTCCACCCGCCTCATGAGGATTGACCACAAGTTCTCAATGGGATTCAGGTCCTTCAGTTTCCTGATCATGGACCCAAAATTGCGATGTTTTGATCCCCGAGCCACTTACTTTTGCCTTATGACAAGGTGCTCCATCATGCTGGGAAAGGCATTGGTCGTCACCAAACTGTTCTTGGATGGTTGGGAGAAGTTGCTCTTGGAGGATGTTTTGGTACCATTCTTTATTCATGGCTGTGTTCTTAGGCAAAATTGTGAGTGAGCCCACTCACTTGGCTGAGAAGCAACCCCACACATGAATGGTCTCAGGATGCTTTACTGTCGGCATGACACAGGACTGATGGTAGCTCTAACCATTCCTTCTCCAGACAAGCGTTTTTTCAGATGCCCGAAACAATCTGAAAGGGGATTCGTCAGAGAAAATGACTTTACCCCAGTCCTCAGCAGTCCAATCCCTGTACCTTTTGCAGAATATCAGTCTGTCCCTGATGTTATTCCTGGAGAGAAGTGGCTTCTTTGCTGGCCTTCTTGACACCAGGCCATCCTCCAAAAGTCTTAGCCTCACTGTACGTGCAGATGCACTCACACCTGCCTGTTACCATTCCTGAGCAGCAGGAATGGCAGCAGGCATGCTGGAAAAGACATTGTCCTGACGAACAATGCCTTTTCCAGCATGATGGAGTATCTTGCCATAAGGCAAAAGTGATAACTAAGTAGCTCTGGGATCAAAGCATCAACATTTTGGGTCTATGGCCAGGAAACTCCCCAGACCCTAATCTCATTGAGAACTTGTGGTCAATCCTCAAGAGGCGGATGGATAAACAAAAACCCACAATTTCTGGCAAACTCCAAGCATTGATTAGGCAAAAATGGGCGGCCATCAGTCAGTATGTGGACCAGAAATTGATTGACAGCATGCCAGGGCGAATTGCAGAGGTCTTCAAAAAGAGAGGTCAACACTGCAAATATTGACTCTGCATAAACTTAATGTAATTGTCAATAAAAGCCTTTGACACTTGTGAAATGTTGTAATTCTACTTTAGTATACCATAGCAACATCTGACCAAAAGGTCTAAAAACACTGAAGCAGCAAACTTTGTGAAAACCAATACTTGTGTCATTCTCAAAACTTGTGGCCATGACTGTACATAAAAGTGGCAGATGTAATGAAAACCTGAAGTCAACTTGCTCTCAAATTTTTTTTAAGACTTAAGTAAAGGTTTGAACAGGCATCATTTAAGGACAAAACTGTAAACGTTTAAATTAATGAAGGAGTCGGTCCTAAAGTGTTTGTAGGATGACAATTGAAGTGACGTTTTCACTCTCTCCACCATATGCATTTAAAGTGAAACCCGTAATACGACAAATGTAGAGGCACATTGATTTTACAGGCCAGTTCCAAGAATGAGATGTTGGCGACACCTGCGGATGGGCTAGGTGGACAAAGAGGTGTGTTTGTGCCAATAGGTTCTAGCAGCATTTCCGGATAATCGTATTATTTTCACCGAGCTTCCCTTTTGTTGAACCAGTTTTTCCAGAGCTCCTCCATTGTATCTGCAGTACCACAACGGTGCTGCATGTATAACCTATATGAGTGTGATCACATGAGGGTGTGATCACATGGACCAATAAGGAACCACAAGCATGGAGCTTGCAGATTATTGATCCTCCCACTCATGCCCACCTCTGAGGACATGCTAGCATGGCAAATGAATGAGCAACTTTTGCCACTTTCATACTACAGAATTGATGGAGCCCAGTGAAATACTTTCAGGATGCATTTTCCAGGCATCCACTAAGGGGAAGGAGCAACTCAGTGAAAATTCTGCTTTATGCTCCTCTCATTTCCACTTTGGTTAATGACCTTGTCTTGCGATTTCAGGGCAGAATGGAGTCTTGCACTCCTCACTGTTGTGTGAGAACATGGGTGTCAATTGTGTAATGAATATTCCTGCACCCACTGCTTACACCACCAAGATCTTGCTTCTCATTTCTGGATCTGGAGTATGGACACAAAGTGGTACCTTTATCAAATCTCCTGAAATGTAAAAGTGGAGGTGTTGCCCTTAGCAACCAATCAGATTGTATCTATTTATCATTCTAGATCAGCGTTGGGCAAGAGGCAGCCGGCCAATCCTTCACCTGCAGCCCACCAGCCTCTGCACAGTGCAGCGGGGGGAGGATCAGGCGACATACCCAGAGGAAGAGGGAGTGCACTGTGCTCTCCCTCCTTCCTCTATGCGACCCCTCTGTCATGTTTCCTCTCGCTGTTCCAGAAAATGATAGCGAGAATCTGCTAGGGGCAACACCTCATTTTTGACAAGCAAATTAATTTGACTGTTCAGCTGGCAGGAGACAGAAAATCAAAGACCTGACAGATCCACTTTGGTAACAAATGCAAACAACATGCTGCAGCATGCACTGAAGCTCCTAACAGGGTCAGTGACTTGAATGTGGTGTATTTTTTTCAGAGAGATGACAACATACAGCATAAATAAAGGGGAAACTCATAAAAGTTGATTGTGCGAGCAGTTGTTTTGACTACCATGTAAATAGAAGATACTACTCACTTCTACAACCTGTAAAAAAGCAAAAAAAGAATTACTGAGTTTGTTATTCTGCAGTAGTCAGACAAATTCCTCGTTGTTTAATGTTTGAAGGACACAGTAATGCTGTACATATATTTTAATGTCATATCCAGGGAAAATATCAACATATCTCCTTAAATTTTCCATTGAAACGAACCATCTGTAAGAATGGCTCCAATTTTCTTTTTCTGCATAGAACACTAGCAGAGTAGAGAAATCAGTTTTCTAAGACTTGCCATGATTGTTAAGAATCTCTAGGTCCGGAGGCTCTTCCAGATACAGATGCGAACGGCAAACTACCACGTATATTTCAGACTGATTGTTCAATCCCTTTGGTCAGGCATAGCAGTGAAACATCAGAGAGGAAAATTTGAGTGCTGAATTTTGTAGCCAAAAATTCACCAAGAGTTTTCACCCTTAACTAAGGTTTATAGGGATGCATAGTTGTGCTGATTGTCTTTTGTCATGGTTTTCAGTCATACTTGATGGATGAGTGCCACTATTACGCTCAATTTTCCCCAAAAGGCAAAAATACTAGAGATTGAAATTCTTAAGGTTATATTTATCAAACATTCTTAAAAGGAAAAGTGGAGATGTTGCCCATAGCAACCAATCGGATTCTAGCTATTTTCTTGAATCTACTAGATGAATGATAGTTTTATTCTGATTGGTTACAATAGACAGCACTTCTATCTGCTCCATAAATTGTAAGTATAAGGGGCCTGATTCATTAAGGATCTTAAATGAAGAGATGCTTATTTCAGTCTCCTGGACAAAATCATGTTACAATGCAAGGGGTGCAAATGAGTATTCTGTTTTGCACATAAGTTAAATACTGACTGTTTTTTCCTGTAACACACAAATACTTGATAGCTTATTTGTACACTGAAATTTAAAGTTGATATGTGTGTGTTACATGAAAAAACGGTCAGTATTTAACTTATGTGCAAAACAGATCACTCATTTGCACCCCTTGCATTGTAACATGGTTTTGTCCAGGAGACTGAAATAAGGATCCTCTTCATTTAAGATCCTTAATGAATCAGGCCCAAGGTTTGTACTTTTGCTGAGAACGTGGGTTTATCTATCAGTAAAAAGACCTTTAATTTTTTTTTTTTCCTTGTTTACAATGACTTTCTGTTTCTATTCGGTCCTGCCTAAAACCTTGTTACTCTCACTTTCAGCAGTTATTACCCTTTCTCAGTAAAGTCCTTTGTACTCGAAAATTGCATTAAACAATGTGTCTTTAATTGATGATTTCAAAAAGCTTCCCATGCTGTTTTAATGATGTTGCTGGCGTCCATAATTAAGCACTGCACATAAAATATTATGAAACTCAAAAATTATAGGTGTGAGGGAACGTACAGACTCATAATAGCGCAGCAAAGAATTGCTAATAAACGGCCATTGATCTCATTTGTGAATGGGAGAAAGATTTCTGGAGAAGGTTAATTCAGCATAGGGGCAGACGAAGATTAAATGGCGGTTGCGAGTTAGAATTTCAGCTGCAGGGTCCTTTTTTATAGACCTTGTGGAGCCATGTTACCATGTGCAGTGTTTGAATAGACTATTGTGTACAAATTCTATCTCTAGTTATATGGAAGGGTTTTTTTCTTACGAAAATAGAAGTAATATGCAAGCATGTTACATTTTACTCTTGCTGATAGTAAAAATGAACCCAGTCTAGATATTGACTACAATTCTCTAAGACTTTTGCCCAGGATCATAACTGGGAATTCCTGATGTATATGGTGAAGCCCATTGCCGACACCGTTTTCGCTGGCCTTAGGTCTTTTCACCCTTTGTTAAATAGACCCCTTTGGACTATAAGCTCCTATAGGGCAGGACTGATAGGAATTATTCAATATTCTCTGGAAAGCACTGAGTAATATGGTGGTGTTATAGAAATAGTACAAGTTATTTATAATGTTATGGGCTTTCAAACTGGCCCGGTAGAGCTGTAACTTACCTTTTACTGCTATGAGTCAGAATTGCCCTGGCAGCTGACTAATAGGTACCTCAGCAATACCTTTCTCATAAATTCAAGCAATAAGTGATTTAAAAATGTATACTTTACCACAGTGGGTGGTATATTAATAAATAGGACCCTTAGTCACCCCCAATAAACTGTTGTTGATCAATAACGGTCCTGGCACATTCGATTGGTTATAATTGTGTCACATGACCAAATAAGTGAATGCAAAGCAATATGACCTGGTTTTATAGAGATTACAGGCGTTCAGTCTCTGGGTGAGGGGGTTCCATTGTTCTGCTTCTTGGGTGTCCCCAATAAATGTTACCGAGACGCTCTGTCTTTCCAAAGTATCATCATACTCAGGGTTGATATTTATTCTGTTATTCCAGCAGAAATGTATGTTTTACATTTGCACATTTTTCTTACATAATCATCACAGCTCATATTTCCATATTCCCATACCAGTATATTAAAGGAAGGCAAATGTAATAATTCTTTTTCTTTTTTTTCTTAAAGCTGAGAAATGCAATGGTAAATAGAAAAACAGGAAAGTTTTCCATGGAAGTAAAGAAGACAGTGGACAAAGGGGTAAGATAATCCAATGTACTTTGTACTGTTCTGCGTATGTATGGGTGAAGGATATATAATAATACATCTCTTGTCTTTGTCTCTTTTATCATTAAAGAAACGAGTGTTGGTGATGACTAATGACTACTACTACACAGACATCAAGGGGACCCCATTTAGGTATATTCCTGAGAGATACACTGGCACGCTTTATTTTATTAATGTTTTTTAAAGTTTCTAAAAACTTATGAAAATATAGGCCGTGAGGTTTGGGAAGTCAATGAATGTGTATAGATAGTGGACAAAAAATATGGAAAGGCCTGGTTAAATGAGGGGCACCAAGCATACAGAAAGTAATGGCTGTCACATAGGTGTGGCTCATGTATTAATTAAACAAATGGCATAGCAGCATGGTCATGCACAAGAATGGTGGACTGACCTGGTTGCCTATAATTAAGGTTAGCATGGCTTCAAGAGGAGATCTCAGCAAGAGGTGATTGTAGGGACACGTTTGGCGGTCACCAAGCCGGCTTAACTTAATAATCTTTTATGAGCAGCTTTGTCTAAGGTGGTGTCAACATGGATCTCTGAAGGACAAACATCTTCAGCAAAGGTTAACAGTGGAAGGAAGTGCCTACTCCTGGTTCGTAATATCCATGCATTCATTCGAAATGCAAGGCAAAATAGGCAAGCAACGGCAGATCAAGTGACTGCTAATTTCAACCTGTGACCAGTTTCATCTAAAATGGTCTTATGAAACCACCACAACGCAGGATATGACATTTGGGTGGCAGTGCATAAACAGCTCATTGCTCCTAGCAATGCACATTTGCAAGTTCAGTGGTGCAAATAGCACAGACAATGTACTACCAATAGGTGGAGGATATGGTCAGATGAACCATCCTTCACCATTTTGTCGACAAACAGATGAGTCCACATGTGGTGCCAAAGGTACTCTACAGCCCTGAGTGCTTGTATCTAACAGTGAAGAGTTCTGTTGGTTCCGTAGTTTTTCTGTGAGTGATCAGCTTCAGTCTATCAGGATAAGGATGCTGTCCAATGGTTTGGTGAATATGGCACTGATGCTGTCAACCGGTCACGACCTTCTCAGTCACCAGATATGAACCCAGCCAAGCATTTATGGGATATTCGGCAATGAGGCATCAAACGCCATTTTCCACCAACGTCAACCAGGCGCCAGTTGAGTAACTTTCTTGTGGAAGAATAATGCTGCCCCCCCTGCACATTTCCAGACATTGGTAGACACAATGCCACGATGCCTACATGCTGCACTGCCTGCCCATGCTCTCCTAATGTCCTATTAAGTGTTTCCATGTTTTTGTCCACTAGCTGTAGGTACTGTTTGATAATTCATGCTCTCAAATGCTGCAAAAACTTAAGTATTATACTTTGCACAGATTCTACTTTTATTTTTCAGCTTAGGGGTGGTTCTTTCAAGAGGACACGGCAAATATCTATTCAGAGGAAATGTAACAGTAGAAGACGGTAAGATGCTTTTAAGTTAAATATATAAATTGGCTTTGCTGATATATACTTAATTAGTGCAGATGTTCACCAGTAACATATGTTATATAGTGATAAATGTAAGGTCTATAACTGCCATAAGGAATATTTATCACATTTTTAATTTGTTCCTAATGTTTCCCACTATTATTTAAAGGGAAATAAACTAGTAAGTATAAGTTGGTCAAGTCACATACACGTATTCCTGCAACAGTCACAATTTTTTCGGCCAAAGAGTTTACTTGTTGATTTGGGGGTGTATAAAGAAGGATCAGATATCATCTAAGCAGGTGCAGAGAGGTAAATAAGATACTGAGAATGGGGCATATAGTTGAAGCCCAGAAAGTATTGACTCCATGGGGAGGTCCATAATAAGTGGACGATTATAAGAAATGACCTTCAGCTGGATCTTGCTGTGAGTCCTGGGGGGTATATTTACTAAACTGCGGTTTGAAAAAGTGGAGATGTTGTCTATAGCAACCAGATTCTACTTAGCAAGTATTAAGAACAATCTACAAAATGACAGCTAGAATTTTATTGGTTGCTATAGACAACATCTCCACTTTTTTAAACTCGTGGTTTAGTAAATATACCCCTGGAGGGGTGCAGGTTTCTGCTGTTACACCTCTGTTAAATTCTGCAAGTGTCTCTCTTGTAAATGGCACAATGTGACCCCACTAACAATGGCCCATTTCTCTAGCTCTGACCAGTTCTGAAACAAGTAAATAATCTTGTTTCGGAATTCTGCTGACAAAAGTTACAGATAGGAAACTTTAATGAGCAATTTAGCGCAAAATACTTCTTGTTTCCATATGAAAGGACATCTCTTGACATTCATAGGACTCTCATGAAGTTTACATTAATCAGGACATCCATGTCACCTGATATTTGCTCAGGCAATAAACGCCCATCAAATAGGTTAAATCAGTTATAGAAAGGGAGCCTATTCATCACAAAAGACTGAATTATTGCAAAATAAAGATTGTGTGTAAAAGATTTTGGTTGGAAAGCAAAGGGATTTCCCTGGAAAAACTGAGACAGATGACAGAAATAGACATGCACAGCTATATACACTATATGGACAAAAGTATTTGGCCACACCTGTTAATTATTGAATTGAGTGAGGTGTTTCAATCAGACCCGTTGCCAGAGGTGTATAGAATCAACCACCTGGTCATGCAGTCTCAATTTGCAAACATTTGTGATACAAAATGGGTCGTTCTGAAGAGCTCAGTGACTTTAAGCGTGGTACAGTGATAGGATGCCACCTTTACAATAAGACGGTCCGTGAAATTTCATCCATGCTGGATATTTCACGGTCAACTGTAAGTGATATTATTAGAGAGTGAAAGTGTTTAGGAGCAACAGCAACCCAGCCACGAAGCAGAAGAGCACGCAAAATCACAGAGCGGGGTCAACGACTGCTAAGGCGTATAGTGCGTAAAAGTCGCCAACGCTCTGCTAATTCCATAGCTGAAGAGTTCTGAGTTTCCACTGTCATTAATGTAAAACTGTGCATCAGGAGCTTATTGGAATGGGTTTTCATAGCCGAGCAGCTGCATGCAAGCCTTACATCACCAAGACCAATGCCAAGCGTTGGATAGAGTGGTGTAAAGCGCTCCAACACTGGACTCTGGAGCAGTGGAAATGTGTTCTGTGGAGTGACAAATCACTCTTCTCTGTTTGACAGTCAGATGGGCGAGTCTGGGTATGGTGGATTCCGGGAGAACGTTACCTGCCTGACTGCATTATGCCAACTGTGAAGTTTGGTGGAGGAGGGATAATGGTATGGGGCTGTTTTTCAGGGTTTGGGCTAGACCCCTTCTCTCTAGTGAAGGGCAATCCTAATGCTTCAGCAGACCAAGTCATTTTGGACAATGCTATGCTTCTAACTCTGTGGCAGCAGTCTGGGGAAGGTCCTTTTCTATTCCAAAATGACTGTGCCTCAGTGCACAAAGCAAGGAATACAAAAACATAGTTTGATGAGTTCGGTGTGGAAGAACTTGACTGGCTTGTATAGAGCTCTGACCTCAACCCCATCAAACACCTTTGGGATGAACTGGAACAGAGATTGTGAGCCAGGCCTTCTCGTCCAACATCAGTGCCTGACCTCATAAATACTCTACAGAATGAATGGGCACAAATTCCCACAGAAACACTCCAACATCTTGTGGAAAGCCTTCCAAGAAGAGCGGAAGCTGTTAATCGCTGCAAAAGGGGACCAACTCTATATTAAATTATATGTATTTGAATATAATGCCATTACAGTCCCTGTTGGTGTAATAGTCATGTGTCTGAATACTTATGTCCATATAGTGTATTTGTTAAAGGTATTTCACAGTGCATATACACTTACCAATTAGCTTCATGTTAGTGCTTCGTCATCTTTCATTCTAGGCTCTTAATGGCTCTTTGCACTGTCCTTTAATAAGCTTACTGACAAGAAACTTGGTGCACTTAGAAAACAAGCTTCCAACACAGTTATAGTCTCCAATACCTTCAGTGGTGCAAAACTAGAGACTTCTAGGGCATATATCCTAATGATAAATTAAAGAACAAAAATAGAAGTTAATTTATTTGGAATAAAAATAAAACTGTATTCGTGTTCACACAGACAAATAAGTGTTTAATCGTGAATTGTGTATAACAGCGGTTCTCTACAAGAACTTGGTATGGCACATAAAAGGTCTCCAATAAATTCAGTATTATGCAGTGTTAAACTATAATGGTGTAAAGATTTACAGACATGTTGGTTAATAAAACTGCGAACAGTCATGCATGTTAGTAACAGTCTCTCTCTAAACATAAAAACTGATATTAGAAAAAATTCTAGTAGATATATAATGTATATAAAAACATGAGAAAATAAAGTATGCTATATATCAATTATATCGCAATGCCATGAAAGGTATTCAACTTAGGATAACTGTTTTCACATTAAATAGAATGCATAAAAGCCTATAAATGCATTCCTGATAATGGTTACACATCTGCGTTAAATTTCCCCCCAAAAACGTTTACAGCAAACTCTTAATTTAACCCCATTGGAATGGCTGTGTTTACCTAAGGACTTATAGGCCTGATTCATTAAGGATCTTAACTTGAGAAACTTCTTATTTCAGTCTCCTGGACAAAACCATGTTACAATGCAAGGGGTGCAAATTAGTATTCTGTTTTGCACATAAGTAAAATACTGACTGTTTTGTCATGTAGCACACAAATACGTGATAGCTTATTTGTACACTGAAATTTAAAGTTGATATTTGTGTGCTACATGAAAAGACAGTCAGTATTTAACTTATGTGCAAAACAGAATACTAGTTTTCACCCCTTGCATTGTAACATGGTTTTGTCCAGGAGACTGAAATAAGAAGTTTCTCAAGTTAAGATCCTTAATGAATCAGGCCCTATGTCATTGTTAGCATTGAGAACATGTTTCATGTTTGCACCAAGCTAGTGTATCGCCCACCAAAAGTCACACAGCTGTAGTGTGTTGGTCAATGGCTGCCTTTCAAGACTTATTTTAGTCATTTCGACATGGGTACCAGGAGATAGGGTTAATGTGGGAACCTGGACTAAAACATTTGTCTGAATTGTCCCTAAAGCAAATAAAACAGTAATAAAACAGTATAAGTATATTCTTAATTGAAGTAAATTAACAATATATATATTTTCTTACAACATCGTTCCCTCTTTCATTCTCTTCATGCCTCTAGTTTGAGATCTGTGTGTGGCTTGAGACACAGTATTTTTTACAGCAAAACTGGATATCTGTGACCCATATCATTCTTGTGCGTAACCTGACATTTGTTGAATATCTGCGGTTTATTTTTAAATCCCATTATTGAGATGAGCATAATGTTTTATTACAGAAGATTTAAAGTGAAACTAAAGTAGTTTTCTGGAAATTTTCTAAAATTAACAGGATGTATATAATGTAAATGTATTATGGTTGCATATTAGTTACCTCATCCTCAGTGCATATGTTCCTGAGTAGGAATTACCCTTTTGATTCCTGAAATTGTGGTCAGTCTTCTCTTCCAGTCCTTACCCATAACTCTTCCTTCTAACCATTTAGTGGGCTGTAGTCCCCATACATTGCTATTCAAAAAGTGGGGATGTTGCCTATAGCAACCAATCAGATTCTAGCTATCATTTATTTAGTGCATTCTACAAAATGACAGCTAGAATCTGATTGGTTGCTATAGGCAACATCTCCACTTTTTCATTCCCGCTTTTTAGTAAATATACCCTCGAGAGTCAGACTTAGTTTCTTTAATAATAAATTTGCTTGGCTGTCAATGGACAGAAATGGGAGGTTATAGTTTAAAGATAGTTCTAATTGAGCATGCCCAACAATTTTGGTCTCTGTCCTGCCCGCAGACATGTTTGTACCGCAGGTGGGAATGTTGGGGGAGCCTAGTACTTTACAGCACTGGGCAACCATTTGGGGGCGTGCCCAATCGTGATGAGACCATGCCCTATTGAGCCATGGTCATGCCACCTTACCCACTGCCGGGCAGGGCCATCTTTTCCATTGGGCACGACGGGCAGGTGCCCGGGGGCCCCACGGGGAAGGTGGCCCCATAGGCAGGGCTCTTAATTAGAATAAATAATCCTGCAAAAGAAAAAACCTGCAAAAAAACCTTCAAGGGTCACTGAGCAAGTACATCTATCTATCTCAATCTCTATATATCTATATCTATATCTATATCTATATCTATATCTGTATCTCTATACATCTATATACATATATTAAATTATATGTATATGTAGGGGTCCCGGTGCACTGCTTTGCCCGGGGGCCCATAATGTTGTTAAGATGGCCCTGCTGCCGGGTATTTACAAGTTGGGTGGTATGTGCCAGTAACATAAGTTGTGAGGTAGAAAAACAAAACGTAATACATAAAATTCTCAACAAAGGAGTAGCATTAATATTTGGCAAAAGTAAAGTGACTCTGGTTTCTTATGGTACATTTTGATTTTTGGGTTACTCTTTAAAACTTAAATCATTCTTTCTTTTATTTATCAAGACCATTTCAGAAAATGGTCTATTTAACTCTGCCCACAACATGTTAAAGTTTTGTGCTATTTTTCCTTTCATTTTTATGACTTAATCTTAGCCTCTGATAAATGCGCGGCGTACTGTACCGCGTGCCTAATTCTCCTGTGCATCTTATCAGCTGTCAGATTACTTCCAGCAAATTGTTCGGTGAATTCCTCTGCAGTACGAAATTTGTCCAGTACCCCCTAGAAAGGGCTATAGCAGTGCCTCTGAAACATCTGCCGTCAATATCGCAGCAGAACGAAAAAATCTCTGCTTTTGATCTTTGCTTGAGACATCTGCCCCCACGAAGTTTACTCGTACAAAGTAAAATAAATAAATAAATAAATAAAAATCAAGTTATAGGGAAAAATCTGAAGTTCTATTTTTGTTCTCCCGCGTATTAAACGGCTGCCACGCTGATTGATCTGCAGCGTAAAAAGAAAAATCATCAATAAACAGCCATAGAACAGTGGTATCCTGTGGTCACATTATCATGTAAATTAGTGATTTTTTTTCTCAAATTAACTAGTTTAAAAACAGCTTTATTTAAAATGATTGCTGAGTAAAGCAAGTGTTCTACCATTATATATATATATATATATATATATATATATATATATATATATATATATATATATATATATATGTGTGTGTGTGTGTGTTTGTTTTTGTGTGTGTGTTAGTAAGAGCCACACAACACATTCAAAAACTTAATAGTGGGTGTCAAGATTCAATAAATTGCACATAAATTCCTATCCAGACATGACTGGAACCTAGTAATCTGTATAAAAAAAAAACTTTATTGTTACTTTTAAAATCCACAATGCAGCTGTTCCATTGCACCATCACCATTTATTTATATAGCGCCACTAATTCCGCAGCGCTGTACAGAGAACTCACTCATATCAGTCCCTGCCCCATTGGAGCTTACAGTCTACATTCCCTAACACACACATGCAGACAGACAGACAAGGGTCAATTTTGTTAGCAGCCAATTAACATACCAGTATGTTTTTGGAGGGTGGGAGGAAACCGGAGCACCCGGAGGAAACCCACGCAAACACGGGTAGAACATACAAACTCCTCACAGCAGCAAGTCAAAAAAGACAGACAAGCAGCATAATTATTTCACATTATACTCATCTTGTGCTGGTAATGATGGAACAGAGCTCATGATAGTGTATGTAATAAAATACCCAACGGCCATTTCGGTGCTTCTGTGGCACCTTTATCAAGGGGTGTGTGTGTGTGTGTGTGTGTGTGTGTGTGTGTGTGTGTGTGTGTGTGTGTGTGTGTGTGTGTGTGTGTGTGTGTGTGTGTGTGTGTGTGTGTGTGTGTGTGTGTGTGTGTGTGTGTGTGTGACCACTGGGAGCACTATTCCTTGGTACTGTGGGGCAGCACTGTGGCCTAGTGGTTAGCACTTGTGCTTTGCAGCACTGGGGTCATGAGTTCGATTCCCGACCATGGCCTTATCTGTGTGGAGTTTGTATGTTCTCCCTGTGTTTGTGTGGGTTTCCTCCGGGTGCTCCGGTTTCCTCCCACACTCCAAAAACATACTGGTAGGTTAATTGGCTGCTATCAAAAATTGACCCTAGTCTCTACCTGTCTGTCTGTATGTATATGTCTATGTGTGTGAGTGTGTGTCTATATTAGGGAATTTAGACTGTAAGCTCCAATGGGGCAGGGACTGATGTGAATGAGTTCTCTGTACAGCGCTGCGGAATTAGTGGCGCTATATAAACAAATGATGATGATGATGTTCTGATGTTCGCATTTACTTTGACTGAGGATGAAGGGTAGCAGACCCTCTCTGTGACCACCAGACATGGGCTAAAAGCCACCTAAGCACCCCCTGATGATAATAGACACGCTCCCAATCTACCAATACTATGCCTCTTTTGTAGCACCACGAGAGCAGGACTTTTAACGGAAAGATGGGACAGAGAGACAGGTCTCCCCCAAAATTGGTAGAATTGGTCAGTGTTCAGTGAGGGAATGATATGAAGGTTCTCTGTGCAGAATGATATATGCCCTATACTTTACTTAACACTCAGAACATAGAATATCCCCCGAACAAAAATATAATAATAATTAAAATGGAGAAACCTAACCTTGGAGGCAGAAGAGCAATTGCCCTCAGGTCTGTCTGTTGCCCCCTCATTACTCAGATTTCTTCTACAATTAAATATACATTGTTACCTAAATTGTCTCAATATATATAACAATACACCAGTACATGATACAAACTGCTGATCTAATCCTTGAACTTCTGTTTTCTGGTTCCAGGTTTGCACGACCTAGAACATCCCGATGTTTCGTTGGCTGATGAGTGGTAGGTGTATGAGATAGTGCTGTGCTGAAGAGTATTTGTTCTTTACATACTGACTATAGTCAAATAACTAACAGCTTGTTCTTAATAGGACTTACTGCAACACTGATCTGCACCCAGAACACCGCCACCTCTCTCAGCTAAAAGCTATCAAAAAATACCTCACAGGAAAAGAGCCATTATTGCAATGTGAGTAGATATTGTATGGGAATCATTGTTGCGCTCTGACATTGGCTATGCCGCATAAATCTGTCAACATCTAAAGTAGAGCTATCTGACTGGTGTCATTAACACTACGCATGTCTTTCAAGGCCTTTTCATGTCTCCTTGAGGACTTTTATAAAGTATACTTATATTGATAATTCCACCTTTTGGGTGGAACATTTTAAAAAATAATCTCCAGCCCTCTTGCTCCCTCTGACCTCCATTCTCTGGTCTGTATTGAGAAGAAATTGGACCTTCACATTGACTGCTGGCAGAGCTCTATATGGGAGTCACCTCTATCTTCAACAATACATCACTATAGCTAAGGTTCAGCCCCCACTACTAATCGTTATAGCGCAGATCAGTGGCTGAAGTGGGCCGGTATATGGTGGTCTGCCATACCAACACTTCTGCTTTCATTGTAAAATACGTCATATAAATTCACTAGGAACTAGTGAGACAAGAGGCACCAATGGCTCCAATTCATGTTCAGATGTAGATCAGTTTGCGTAGTGTGAAATATCTCAGTGCATGCCCGGAAACGGCATTACACCAATGAATGCAATTTATGTCTGAATGGAAATGACATTGACAACAGCCTATGACTTGAGAGGTGGCACGGGGAAGGGTGGATTGACATAGGCCATGTGCAGTAAAGGCTGGGTTTACTTATTATGTCCTGTGTCTCCCGGGGGCAGGTGACAAGGAGCTAATACAAGAGGTTCTGTTTGACGCTGTGGTCAGTGCTCCACTAGAAGCATACTGGACCAGCCTGGCACTCAACAAATCAGAGTAAGTATATGTACTAAGCAACATTTACAGCATGCCGACATAAGTATAGCAGTCACTGCAATTAGTGTAATATATAATATATAAGTTGAGCATTTTACTAGATGATAGTGTGCCAGAGCATAAAAAGTAAAATTGTATGTATTATAAATAAAACAACATATTATGGGGCTCATGTAGAGTTGGATGAAGACTGCGGTATGCTGCTTGATACTCACATCTTACGTCTTTCCCACGCTGTAATGGGGAAACCCCTTAGACTATAAATAGAGCTTGCACCTGTGCTAAACTCATTGCGTATCGGAGCTTGTATTAGATACAAGATAAGTTTGCGGCATCTGAAATGAGGATTTATTTTTTTAACCAAGCATGTTCCGGATTGGATTTATAAGTGGAGGGTCCCCCCTGACCCGAAGAAAGAAGACTTCAATCAACATGGAATTACAAATAGGGGTACTTCTGACCCGAAAAAACGAAAATTGTTTACAAGCATGGACATTTGGAAATACAAATTATTTGGGACATGGTTTACAAGCAAATTTGGGGGAGGGCACTCTTTTTTTTCCCCAGCATTTATCTATTTTTACACTTTTGACAGCCGCCGGACCTCCGGCTCTATAGGCAGGGCAGTGTGTAACAGTGATGTGTTTACTAATCTCACAGCTAGGAAGCTAGGTTACCACCGAGATTTGACGCAATTTTAAATTGCTGAAAAAAACGGACTTTGATACATTTACTGCTAGTTGTTGCTCCCAGGAGTGAGTTCTCTACACTGAACTATACTAACTCCTGGGCCAGCGTTTTATATACCTCACAGCTAAACTTGTGTGCAGTCTGGGGGAGGCCTGTTTGGGACATCACTTTCACACAGCTTTCTGAAAAATTCATTCTTCTGGGCCACTAGAGTCCCTGTTTTTTTTGCACAAGTCACTATGTAGTAAAGCAAAGAAATATAACATTAGTGGGCCTGGTAGCAGATCCTCTGTAATTTAAACTTTTACACTTCTCTTAAACTGCTGCTGATTTCCCTATTAAATAAACCATATCACTAGGGGGATAGTGGGTCTTAATTACCTGTCACTATTTGAATGTTTAATTGTATCAGTATATGTGCGCATGAAAATGAGCTTTCCCTTATAAAATGTTTGAAGGGTGAGCGACGTTACGTCACAATTTCATGCAAATCATGTTTTGTGTCAAACTGGTCATACAATGGTTGAGTAGTCGGCACATTTAAAGTAATTCATAGCCTATGAATTGAGCTGGTATGACGACAAACAATTAATTTGGCTGTGTGGTGTGTACTTAAGTCCAAATTCCGCGGCACATATTTTTTGTGAAAATGTTAAAATAATGTATATAGTATGGGAAAAATTTATAAATCACTTTTCTGCGCTGTGGTTTCCCAAACACAACTAATGAATATAGAAGACAGAAAAAAATACTTATATCGATCGATGGTGTGATGTTCAATTCCTTTCAAGCGATCATAGAAAATTTTCTGATGGCAATCAAACCATGTAAAAAAAGAGAATATACAATAGTGTGATACTGTATGGTACAACAATGTATATTCCTAAGTGTTGATAATATATAAAAAATTATAAGTCTCCAATCCCAATAGTTGTGACTATGAAGCTGATACATTCAATCAATATTTCACCATATGTAACAAATATGTTATACTAAACTTAGGTGTAAAGTATCAATTCACTGATTTGCAGAGGTGGTATATGTAGCGCTGCAAGGGTATTACATATTTTATTACAAATGTATATAGTATGTATGTTTCCACTCACTGAAGATCGTTTCAATATATAAATACAACTTTCCTTTGCCTCTCTTGCAATAGGCAGGATAGGCACAGATCATTCCAGATCCTCCCATTTTGCACCACTGTCGTCTCTGCTGCTTGGCACACTAAGCTTACCTATATAAATATATATAGACATCATAAAACAACATTTGCACTGCGACACCATACTACTGCACCTTCAAAGATGACCCTTACACATGAACACTTACACTTAAGTAAGGAAAATTAAGAAAATATAAGAATGGGAAAAAAAGGTTTCCACTGAAGTTGTATTTACTCTCTCCACCAAAACAGATAGCAAACGCCACATATCATCAGTCTACATGTGACTGAAAATTATATAGGGAAGCATAACATGGCCCCACTGTAGCCAGGGGGGTGTGACCACTATGGGGGCCACTGGTAAACGTGGGGCACCTATGCTTCTCCATCAGCGGTGCCATTCCTGCTCTTTTCAGCATGTGGGGGTGAAATATGCATAGTGAAGAGCATCACTGAGCATGTGCCGGCCCCCGCAGATGCACAGAAGAGCAAAGCAGGGGCCTACAGAGGGAATGTAGGAGCATCAATGCTCACATCCCAAAATTTGGCTATGGGGCCCGGCGATACTGGGTTACACCCACGGCCCTCAGAGTAACATTAATATCATGTACAGAGAGTTTCCATTACCTAGAGACTGCAAGCCAAGTCCAACCCTTGCCCAGTTTTGATAGAGTGCATCCTATGTGTAGAGGAGCTGGGTACACTTTAATGTTGTGTACACACGAGACCTGTTTGTTACCTGTTTCCTGGATTTGTTTTTTCAGAAACTCAGATAAAGACGTTGAAATTGCTTTCCTTGGTACCCGGACCGGCCTGACCCGTGTGAATCTATTTGTGGGTCCAGAGCAGCTCACTTACAAGTAAGTGATATGTAATAGTCAGATGGCAGTGATGAGCTGTAGGCATGGAGCTCAAAATTATAAAATATTTTGGGCTAGATTTACTAAGCTGCGGGTTTGAAAAAGTGGGGATGTTGCCTATAGCAACCAATCAGATTCTAACTGTCATTTTGTAGAATGCAATAAATAAATGAAGATAAAAACACTGTTATTGCTGCAATTTATCATTAAAATATCGCCAAGGCAGCGGAGCAATATTCGGCTGACCGCCGATATTGGCCCGGAGCAGTACCGGTTAAATCGTTCTGGGCTAAAATAAAGGTATGAACACATGCATGACCTGGATAGCCGGATCACAAATGCACAGTCCAACTGAAAGCCGACACTTGCGGCTTCAATAATACTAATAATAATATTAATACATGTATGACAATGTAAAATAATTATCAAACATCTTAAGCTCTGTAATGTATAGGAATTACATTTGTGAATATTATCAGAATATATTGTATATATGTTTTTGCACTTTAGGCTTATTGGGCCTTTAAGATCTAATTTCAGTGCTGACTTGTGTTTCTGAGGATACGGTGCTGTGTATCGTGTCTTTTTATTATTGTACATTTTTAAACAAGATTAGTTTCTTTAGTTTAGCAGAAAATGTAACATGAGTGTCATTTTCCCTCTTTTGTTTCAAGAGATTTCCTCACATCTGAGGACAGAGAGAGCATCTATAACGCTGACCACTTCCCATTATGGTATCGCCGAGCAGCTGAGCAAGTGCCTGGGAGCTTTGTCTATTCCATCCCATTTAGTACAGGTCAGTGATAACCACTATTATCCAATACAATCTCAATGACTTGTTGAACACAGATCTTTTCTCACCAGTAAAAAAAACAATTCTTATCTTATACTTTTTGATAAAATACAGTGGGTGCATTTATGGAAACATGTGCACGGGAAATCCACAAAAGCCAATTATATACTGACTCATTTATCTAGTACAGTTTAAAAATTAACTCAAATGTCTAACTGATTTCTGTGAGTTACAGCAACTTTTTCCCGTGCACCAGTTTTAATACATATCACCAATAATGAAAAATCTCAGTTAAGCATACTTAGAAATATGCTCTCAAATGTACCAGAGAAGGTTTCCGTAGGCTGACAGAGAATATCTTACAATGTTCAGCTTTAGACCTACTGCAGGAAGTATCACACCTTGTCGGCCATTTATAGCATCACATTTTCTCTATGTCGGCCCGCGGTACGTCTCAAAGTTTGTTTTATTTAAACTTGCTGCATATATAGATAAACACAATACAAGATTGCTGTGTTAAAAATGAATTGTCACTTTTCTTAATTTAAATATCATTGTGTTCTAAAATTTTAAGGCTGTATTGTCATGTAGGGAGGTTTAGGGGCAAACAAGGACTCCTATTTGCAATGAGGTGCTACACTTCACACATGTAATTTATTAAAACAGTGCAGAAAATGTGCTGTAACCCATATCAACCTATCAGATATTTAATACTTAACTGTATTAATATGGAAGGTTGCTGTAGATCACAATACCTTGTTTGCACAGTTACCTGTTTTACATGTTTGCAGCTAATATTTCAGTAATGTCTAAGTGAGCAATGTAGATAGATACATTTTATACCTCCATTTATATGACAAAGAGGGAGCTCAAATAAAGGTCAATTTGCAGAAATAGTGCTAGTTTGTATTTTGTTTTATTGATTTACATGTTGGTTATCTAATCACAGAATCTATCAAAGGGAAAATCACCTATTTTTCAATGATAGAGCAGGTGAATCTATGAAATATTGATTTAGTACACTGCTGTGGAAACCACCAAAAATGTTTTCTCTGCTTTCAGACACTTGAGGTGTTCAAAATCAGTGAGATAAGAAAAATAACTTTCATGCATGTACAGGCATCAAAATGAATCGGCCCATTCATTTCAATGGAGTTTCCACAGGTGTTCTATTTATCACATTGTAATGAGTGGAGGCATTAAAATAAGTTTGTGCATTTAAATTAATAGGAAAAGCCAACTGACTAGTTATAGAATAGTCTGAATTTTGGACACCATGCTAGAATTGCATGGTGTATTCCAAATGATTCTGCATTTTTGTCTTATATTTCCAAGTGCCTGGTACTCACCAGCATCGTTAATTGTTTTTAAATGAATGACTTCTGAATCTTTATTGATGTGGGGGAAAAAATTATTTCTACATGAACGGGAAATGCTCCATTTTTAAGTGGAAATTGCTGAAAATCATTGTTGTGATTTCTAGCTATTTTGATCGATTTAAAAAAAAGTTGTAAACCACCATTTAGTAGATCTTCCCTGCAAAAGTGATTGTTCCATGTAAAGGAGTTGTACTTGCTCATTTTATTATTTTATGCCATTGACCAGGAAGCACTGCAGCAGCAGGCATTCCTAGAAGAGTGGTGATTGCATATAAGATGATCACAGGTCTTTAAAAAAGTACCCCGCTCTCAGACATCCACATACATCCTTCAGGCACTGCGACCCTTGTCACCTACCGCTTCTTGCCTTGTGTGAACAAGCAGGCTGGGGGTATGGACAAGGAGAAGATGGGAAATATCAGAGTCAGTGCTACCTGTGATGCAGGCCTAGTGGTTAGAACTTCTGCCTCACAGCGCTGGGGTCATAAGTTCAATTCCCGACCATGGCCTTATCTGTGTGGAGTTTGCGTGGGTTTCCTTCGGGTGCTCCGGTTTCCTCCCACACTCCAAAAACATACTAGTAGGTTAATTGGCTGCTATTAAAATTGACCCTAGTTTCTGTCTGTCTGTCTGTGTGTGTGTATGTTAGGGAATTTAGACTGTAAGCTCCAATGGGGCAGGGACTGATGTGAATGAGTTCTCTGTACAGCACTGCGGAATCAGTGGCGCTATATAAATAAATGGTGATGATGATGATGCTGCCCTCTCTTGCTCACAGCACACCCGCCCATACTCCCAGCCAATCACTGACATAGAGGAACATAGTCTAGCGGCGTCATCGCACAAGGTAGGAAGAGCAGAGGGCACACACCCCCTCTCACTTATTGTCCGTCAATTAGAAGTGATGTGTGTTTAAGTTGAATTCCCAGGGCAGCTAGTGCTCTAAGCAGAGATGATGTATGGAAAATACAAACACTAAATGATTGACTCAATGTCCCTCATTTTGTGATTTTTATGTCTTCTCTGAAATGTTGGTGTCTAATCGTAGCACAGGCCTCAGATGGCCAGGAACATCCACTTCTTAATGACCAGGAGATCTGCCCATATAGCTATGGGGTTTAAAAACCCTGTAAAACATTTTTTCCTCTAGAATCTAATCCTTTCATTTCGTAATGAAATACAACTTCTTTTTCGGACCAACACTTCAGCTCCAAACCAAAATCTCCATGGGTTTTTGAAATAATCTATAGTTCTCGCAATCTCACAAATAGTTACTGCAAGCATATGATACACAGAACCAGCCACACACAATTCCAGAATCACAGCCATCCCAAGGTTGCATTTTCAACTTGATTGCACATAACAAGAACATCATCTTGTTTGTTTCAATTGCTTTCAGATGTAATTTCTTTCTTTTTTTTTCTTACAAAAGATTTATTTGTAACATTTAAACTTGCACAAGACTGTCTCCCTGGTTTTATTCTGACATCGGGTTAGGGAAGGTAATAAAAATCTGAATTTCAAATCTTCCACATTTGTTAAGTCCATTTATGAATGTTTTCCAAACGAAATCCCAACCAGAGAGAATTCCTCTGCAGACAAGTTACTGACTTTCTTTGCCATATTTCCTCAGGGTGTCAACTCCACATTTGTTTTATTGTCTAATTGACTCATTCTGCTTAGAAACATTTCGAAAATCCCACGCAACATGGGATCATCATTAGTGGCAGATGCATTAATCTTACCATTGTTGTCTGACTGATGGGCTCCAGCCTAGTAGTTCAGGATTCCAGTATTGTTATTACAGCGGAGATGCGGATATTACTGGGATTGTCCGTATTGTAATGTTCTACCGCAATTCTTTACTTGGATTTTGTACATTTCCCTGGAGCAGTGAGGCTCCTACTTTTTTTGTTTTATATTAAACCTTTGATTAAAAACCTCCCACTAATGTCATCTATAAAATATGGGTTTCAGGTCAAATTTAGAGGCAACAAATTATTAAATTGTATATTTGTTGCAAGAAAAATAATATTTCCCCTAACACGTTCTCATGTTCATTGCTCCATGTGTCTTTTATCTGGTCTCTCATCCTCCCACTTCCTTCTTATAATCTCTTCAAACACTACAGCTGGAATGGTCTGCCGGCCTGTTACTCATCTTCCACCGTGACCCATCTCCTGTCTCATTTCCTTACAATGTTCACACATAACACAGACTATTCTTTCCATCTATAAACCATCTGTGTGATCCTGTGTCCACTCTCAATAAAACTTTACAAAGGCACTTACCAAACCAACACCCCCGCCCGCCCCCAAAAAAAACAATAAAACACGATTGTAAAAGAAAATAGTATAGGTGGCCTAACTTAGATAAAAGGAAGGAAGGGCTCTGCTGTCAAATTCACGATGTACATCGTTGTCAAGGAATGGCTTGGTTAGAAGACATGATACCAAGGCCTACTACTGCCGTCAAAAGTTTTTTTCTGGCAAATGTTCGGACTTTTCCACAAAAATGTTAGAGACTTACAGTAGTTGACTGTCATATACAGCACTCACCTGACCCTGTCTGACATGGGTGTGACAAAGGCTTAATCACAGCAATGCCGCCTGGTCTGTCCACAACTGATTAATAACCTCCAAAACAGTCACCACCAAAAGTGATTTTCACAGCTACCACTTTTGCAGGATCTCTTAGACTTTTCCTAGCTAATACCCCACTACAATCAGACTTAATTTAACCACAGTACATAAGCAAAACAATTTATAAATTGACCAACCTATCTAGCACGTGAATTTGTTAAGAACACAAAGGCAGAATGTTATTAAACGGAATTTAATATGACCAAAAAGTCGTAATGAAAGGTTATACAAAAAGAATAATACTAATAAGACAAACAGTATTAAAATGCAATCAAATATCTCAAAATAAACTAGAGAAAGGCAGAAACTCATGTAGTATCTTGATTTCTGTGCTGGGGTAAGCAGAAATATTGATCGGTCCTAATGGCACATTGATCTTTGGGTTATGAACACTTATTGATCACATATACTGCTTTTTTGTTACGGCTACAGATACTATCATAAGCTTGTAGAACAGGATAGTAGAGAACTTCACCTATAGCAGCCACCTTTCACGTAGAGCTGGTAATGCTCACAGATACTCAGATGGCCCCAGGTCTTATGCTCAGCATAGTACAAGCTTATGATAATACCGCAGCACAGGGTAGCGGAAGATGGTAGGCAAAGCGTGGTCAGAGGTAGGCCGAGGTCTAGGGTCCCAGGCAGGTAACGAGGTCAGGTACAGGCAAGTGGTCAGGACTGGCAGCAAACATAGAGAGTCCAGGTAACCAAGCAGAGGTCAGGGCAATAAGCACAATATCAAAGTCCAAATAACAGACACAAGGTCAAACACAGAGAATCATTCCAAAGTAGCAAGGTAACATGAGCAGGAGCAGGCAAACAGGCAGAACCTGAACGCTATAACCGGCAGGGAGGCTAAGTCCTCCCTGCCTTAAATACACAGACTGACCAATTGAAGCAGGGGAGCCCAGGAGTGAATAATCAGCCTCAGGGGCTGTTTAATTAATTTAGAATGTTTGTGCATGCGCCCGGATGCTCCCATTGCCTTAGCAAAGGCCAAGGCGAAAACAGGAAGTGACGTCCAAGTCATCATGGAAACGGCTGAGACGCATTCTGCAGTCACAGTGAGTTGCGGAGGCTTGAGGCACCACTGCGGCTCGTGACATTATTCAACTCCAGCCCTCCTCTCTTGTGGGATCACTAGCAGAGGGATGTGTGTATGCTAAAGGGGCTTTACAACAGAATTTTATGGCTTCCACTGCATATACAATTCAGCTGGGAAGTTTTAAAAATGAAATTTCTTTTTGTCCATACTTAATTGAAACTTAATTGAAACATAACAATGCATTCAATGCGGTCACAAATTTACGCACAGATAAATATAAAATGCCTTATCGCAAAGCAAGGGGAGCCCCCAAAAATGTACCCCGTCCAACCCTTTTATCTCATTTTAATAATCTCACTGTACAAAATGAAATATTTGCACTGCTGAACCAGATCCATGCTAGTCCTCCTATTGGCTAGTGAAAACCTCTGTTCCTCTGCAAATGCCGCCATCCTACTTATCTAGTTGCACCATCTCTCTCTCTCTCTCTGTAAGTGGATGTGTGTCATTGAGTTTCGTCACGCTATACCCCTTACTGAAAATTATTACAGATATTAAGAGACATCTCAGAGCTCCATGACCTGTTCAACAGTACTCAGCCTATGGCCTTCTGCTTCTTATACGGTCATGGTACTCCTGGGTGGCTTCTAATATCCTTATAATTTATAGTAAGGGGTGCATTATCCCGTAAATCATAACAGTAATGCAATCACCCATCTGCAACCACCCATCTGAACTGTACTCTGTTTCTAGTGCAATTTAACCCATTATTTGAGCATAAGTTTATAGAACAGCCTATGGATTGCTGGGTTTAGGAATATACCAGAAATTCCTATTTGCTTACAGTTGGCCTTTCATCATTCTTGAATAAATAGGTATGGAGCATGAGTATGAATGATTGGCTTGTAGTCACCTAGGTAACAGAATCTGTACAGGCTGTTATATTCACACATAGTGACGTGATTTCACAGCAAGTTTGAAGGGGTATAACTGACACTCTCATTATGTAAGTATATACTGAATTTATACAGAGAGATGCTTTAAAACACAGCTGAGGCTAAAAATATATGGGGATTTCATCATTTTAAGTCTACAAAGGCTACATTTCTTTGTGATATATGACTTATATATGACTTATATATGACTTATACCCCTTACATATTTGCAATCATCATTCACTACTTGACTTCTTTTCTCCTGATACCGAGGAAGCATTGTCCCCCATATAAATTTAGGGGCCCCTAGAGGACAGGGAGCTTTATTTCTCTAGACCCCATATTCTTTTTACATTGTCAACATATTTAATTAGTCAATGCTTGACAATACTAAAGATTTCTACATTAACCTGTCTACTCATTAACTAATGCAGAAGATATTGGTTTGATCCTGGCTTCATTCCCTATGAGATTGCATTTCCTTTTCCTGAATCATTATTTTGGAAAGAGCAGAATACATCACAATAAAAATGCTCCAATAAATGTCACAGTCAAAGTAATAAAGTAAGACCATAACTATTCTCTGTGAGAAGCATCCTGACTCAAGTCTTTGTGTTCAATGTATCTCATCACGAATACAGTATATTCATTGTAATCAAGATATATGCAATTCATTGACTACTCTTGGCCAATTCGCCACTACTGGAACACTCAGATTTGGTGGACAAGACCTGGAGTCTTGGTTGAAAAGCTGCAGTGCAAGTTGAAGTTAGACAGAAGGGCTGGATTAATTCCCAATAGCTGACACAAACTCTAGATTTGTTATAAAATGAGAACAGAATATTTTTGGGTATGGGCCACGGGTCCCGGCCAACAGTAATGAAATTCATTCAGAGGTTCTCCCATCAACTGGCTGGAATTTAGTGCTACCCATTGACCTAAAATTAAATACAAGAACAACTTTCAGACATGACGACATTGTTGGGATGTTAATTTATATCTTCTCTTGGTCTTTGCGGAGAGAAAGGATGGGACACAGGCTAGAACTTGTGCCGAATCATTTCTTAAGAAAAATGCACTTCTCACAAGTAGTCCTTGGAGTACAGTAAAGGAAAACTCCCCCTCAAGGAAGTAAACACAGTATTAAGAGGTTTTAGAGAATTCTACCTACAGGACAGATCCTACATGGGTCTCTGAACGTCTGTTCCTAAAGGGCTCATACATAGGGGTGTTTTTATTTTTTGTATGCATTCAGTGTTTCTATTAAAAAAGACAGAACAACATATTTCCTATAGGATGTGTGTGCTGTTTGTACATACCTGTAATCCCTCAGTTGGTTATTTAATCACATGGGTTCTAAGTGGTGATATAAGTAAATATAAGCATGTTGAAGTTGAGAATTATTGGCAGGAACAGAGTTCTTACAAATGCAATCCAAACTATAAATGCTCAAGAAGGAAGGGGATTAAAAATTTTTGCGTGTTGGAACAATTCCTGGGGGTAAATATATCAAGCTGCGGGTTTGAAAAAGTGGAGATGTTGCCTATAGCAACCAATCCGATTCTAGTTATCATTTATTTAGTACATTTTACAAAATGACAGCTAGAATCTGACTGGTTGCTATAGGCAAAATCTCCACTTTTTCAAACCCGCAGCTTGATAAATTTACCCCCCTTGGTCTGTATGTAGGTTAGTCCATGCTGAATATGCAGTAAAGTACTGTAATAATCTGGAAAGCGTCAGATTCACTTCTTGGCAAAGTGCTGCTGAGCACCACTGCGATGATGATACGTTTTTAGGGCGGACATCACCGCGGAGTGTTTTTGCGGACTGTTCCGGAGGCAATTCCCAGCACATCACGCAGAATTGAATCTGCCCCTAAAAGTTAGAATTCTTTTACACTGTCTTTCCATGGGTCGATATATATCACTCACACTCTCCAGGCAATAGACTTTGAAGCATACACCTTTCAGACATCAGGGTACCTATATTTTACTTAATAAGTTGAGCCATGCAAATCATATATTGTTTTGGCTCATTACACTTAGGATAGTCATGACTATCATCATCATCATCATTTATTTATATAGCGCCACTAATAACACAGGGCCTGATTCATTAAGGATCTTAACTTGAGAAACTTCTTATTTCAGTCTCCTGGACAAAACCATGTTACAATGCAAGGGGTGCAAATTAGTATTCTGTTTTGCACATTAAATAAATACTGACCCCCCCCCCCCCCCCCTACTGCACATTGTAATAATTTATTTTTATTTGTGTTGTTCTCCTAAGCAGTTGTTTAAAGAGTGCTGTTTTTATTTAATATTACACTAAAGAACTAATATCATATTTAAATACTACATTATCCCTCTGCTCATAAAACAATACTGTAATATTTTTTTATTTACTGATCTCATATTGGACACTTATTTCTTATCATACTGCCATAAATCAGGCTCTTGTAGAAAGATCAGCAATTCTAGAGACCGTTTAACTAAATTGTAATGTTTCAATAAGAAAATTGGTTAGTAATTTGCAACTGTTAATGGGCTGGGCTTGCAATTATCCAGCATCTGGTGAACTGAAGTACGGGTTTCTGGATCATGTCTTCAGGAACCGCATAATAAAATCCCAGCATCCAGTGTTCTCATTTCAATAAACTTTTGATACTGCAGCCAACACATCTCCATTTGAGAATGTCCAGATTATCGAGAGGACGGTGTTGTTAAATAGATATAATGTTTTCCTAATTTGGCTAAACAGACTATTTGTAATATAAATCACGTACAGTACAAGGAATCAGCCAAAGGCCAATGTGTGTGGAGATGGGCCCGGACCTCATATCACTACTCTCGCTGTACTACCATTCATTAAACTGAGTTAACAACTTGCGTTTTGCAGTGTTGCAATGTCTTTTTTTTTGTTGCTGAATGTTGCTGAAACATGTGTGTTACAGTTGTGCAGAGAGGAAAATGCATTAGGCATTTTATATATTGGTTTAGTGAATGCAGTCACACTATTAAAACATTATGGGCCTGAGTCATTGAGGCAAAAAAGGAGTAAATGTTCTCTGGGACAAACCATGTTACAATGCAAGGGGTGCAAATGAGTTTATTATTTTGCACATAAGTTAAATACTGGCTATTTTTTCACCTAGCACACAAATACTTGATAGCTATATTATTACACTGAAATTTAAAGTTGATCTAAGACATGTCCTACCCCAACTATAAATCTGTCCCCACATTTTAAATTTACCTCCCCCTCCAATGCAACATGGTTTTGCCCATGTGCAAATGTTACTCCTTTTTTATGTTTTGCTCTCCTTAATGACTCAGGCCCTCTAACTTTAAGAATCACTTTCACCAGACAACAGGGTCTCTTTATTAAGATCTGGCAATAGGGCAAATTTTATATTGCCGCTTACCACTGCAACAGAAAATCCCACATTGCCATGAATTATTATTAAAATCTCGACAACAGAAAATCCGCTGGGGTGGCTGAGGGATACTCAGCTGTCTCGGTGATAGTGCCTGGAAGTGGAAAGGCATAACTTACCGCTTGACTGGGTCAGTCTCAAGTGATGAGCACATGCGTGATCCGGCTAAGCGGTTCGCTCAAGCACAGTGAAACTGAAAGCCTACACTAAATGACGACAAAAAGTTTAGAAATAAACAATATAACAAAAATGTTAAATATTTTAAAAGAATTGCTAATTGAAAAAAAAATCTTTATATAAATAATAAAGGATTTTCTTCTCCTATCTTCTTCCTGAGATGACAATAGCAGAAGAAAAATTGTGGAGGTCCATGTACTTCCTCGATTGGTGAATCTTATCACCAGCAGGAGTTACCAGTGCTATATCCGGCTTTAACCCTTCAGTGTTAGGGGGAATGGAAAAAAAATGACCAATCAGTGGTGAAAACTAATTTTCACTTGGGCTTTTCTACATTTGACAAGTATAATCACAAAATAAGTAATCTGCCACCGCTTAACCTTTGGTTGTATGAGGTCAGGAAGAACTGTTAATCATAGGGGGAGAGTCAATTGCTGGCCATGTGGCAAAGGGACATCATCGTAATTTCCAGCTGCGCACATCAGCAACCATTAAATCAGGAATCTCCGCTCATTTTTCTACCCACCTCTATGGGGTGCAAGATGAAGTGAGCGGAGATTCCTTCCATAACATCAGTGTGATGTGTCTCTGTGGACGTACCACAGACACATCGTACTGAATTGATTCTCCCCTATAAAGTGGTTAATTAAAGTGATCACCAAGCTGTAATAATAATAACAATTGTTGAGTCGAACAAATAATATTGTGAATATATAGTTATATACCACATTCAGAATAGAAAATATAAGGAAAAATTAATTAAGAATTATAGACACAAGCAATAAACAGTTAAAGCCATCTAACAGTGGCAATAAATAGGCAAGAAAAGATATCACCAAACACAACAAATATAATGGTATGACCAAATCAGAAAATATATTAAACAATTTAGGCTATGCAAGAAAACCATTATATTCAAATGGGAAGATCAATTAAAATCATAAAAAGAGCGTCACTGGCCACTTGTACATTAACCATTTTTTTAGTTTCATCCAAAGTACTTTGAATGATCGGTCCAGTAACACATCATCATCATCATCACCATCATTTATTTATATAGCGCCACTAATTCTGCAGCGCTGTACAGAGAACTCACTCACATCAGTCCCTTACCCATTGGAGCTTACAGTCTAAATTCCCTAACATATACACACACACACACACAGAGACTAGGGTAAATTTTTGCTAGCAGCCAATTACTACTAGTATGTTTTTGGAGTTTGGGAGGAAACCGAAGCACCCGGAGGAAACCCATGGAAATCAATACATTCATTAAATCCATTGAGAATCATGGTATTTAAAAAAAAGATCCCATATGATTCCTTTTTACTTAATAGTGCTTCTGGGATCAATATTAACTTTTTCATTAACAATACATGTTAAAAAGTTAGGATCTGCATTATGACATTCAGTACCTATAACATTAAAATGATTCCCGTTGTTAATATATAGCCCCAAAGGTCTCCTGACATTTTTTACCTTGTTCCATATTTCAGGTTCAGTAAACAGAAGCACCGTCGTAACAGCTAGTACAGCGATTCAGCTCCTCGATGACCGAAAATCACCAGTGGTGGCAGGTAAAGCCCATGTATTGTGTTTTCTTCTGTCTTCTGAATGATATCTATAAGATAAATGTCTAGTGGCGTGTGTTAGTCTGTCTGTGTGTGGAAAAAATAAAACCAAGCTGCAGCGCCATCTGCTGGGCGGAGTTATACACTGACCTACTAAATTCTTAGTGTGTGTGGGGGAAAAAATTCAGAAAGGGCTGAAATTTTGTATACTAAGATGTTTTTAATTTGTTAATTTAATTTGTTAATTGTTAAAAGTGTTTATAAAGATTTAAAAAAAATATATATATATTTCTTGAAGGAGAAGTGACAGTGGGGAGTGGTTGGTGGTTGAGGCCTGGGCTATGGCCCAAATGCATGACAAGAACCTTTTTAACACCTTAAGTAGCTTGATTTGACTAGAATGCATGAGTATCATGCACGGGTTAACTTGTAAATATATATATATATATATATATATATATATATAAATGTGTAATAGACACATTTATATAATAATAATAATAATAATAATAATAATGAAATGAATGGTAATGTTTGTTATATGGAAGACAATCGGATTCCAGATACGATGAACGACCACACTTCTTGACTCTTTTTTTGGCCACGGCAAACGCTTCACTGGAAAACAAATCTCATCTGTATTAGTTTGGTAAACCAAAAATGACTTTTGGCTGCGTGAAAGTGATTCATTTAATAATAACGATAATTGCAATACAGTGGTTTAATGTCTTAAATCTAGGAGTGTTTCACCAGTGCAATTACAAAGACATCTCAATATTTCACATTACCAAATTGCTAGTTAGGAGACCCCTCAAATTACACGGTTTATAAACCACTGAACAATATGTTCTATAATTTATTTGTACATAAGAGTACAGCTGAATTGCAGTTTATCTGACTACTGTGTTGTATAAAGACTTGCTCCAAGTTTAACCTCATTTTTTCCACTGCTGAAGAAATACGATTTAATATCATGTATAAAAAATGGCTATATTCAGGATTTTACAAAGACTTATTTTGTGTTGTAAGTTAAAGGTTAAGAATGAGTTTTGGAAATCTTTGGTTTGGTATGTCAATTTAATTAAATAGTTGTTCAATATAACATAAATGTATGTGTTGCCTTTTGACTGTATTTGGTGGATAAATGCAGCGATCTGCACAGCTCTACTCTCATATAATTTGTCTGAATTAGAAGCTTATAGAGGAACATAACATGGACTATCCTATTGCATGAAGGAGAGGTAAGTTGCCACAAAACTGTGTTCCAATACTGAAGAGCAGTAGGCAGAACTCTTTATTGCGTGGTAGATAGGAACCAGGTGTGCAGTGCAGGACTGGGCACACACTACAGATAATTTCTCCTGATGCAATATCGATAAAGATTTTACCAACAACTGTTAGGAGGCGCGGCGGCCACGGGCACCGCCGCTACTCTCTGCCTCTCCCCAGTGTCCCGGCCGTCTCCATGACGACCGGGATGTCACTTCTGGGTTCTCTGCCTCGACCGTTGCCAGGGCAATGGCCGGACACCGAGGGTTCTGTTAAGCACGCCCCGGCAACATAGGGCAGCCGGGCGCGTGCGCTGATGTCTGTTCAGCCTGTGGGTTGATTAATGAATCTCCCATTAATTAAACAGCTCCTGTGGATTGTTTAAGGGCAGTCCCTGATAGGCTAGGTCCAGTATTAAAGGCAGGGAGGGCTTATCCTCCTTGCCGGTTGTAGCGTGGAGTTACTCTGTTGCTGACCTGCTTTGTCCAGTTCCTGTTGTCCCTGTGTATACTCTGCTAGTTTATTATCTGATCTGCCATTGTGACCCTTTGCCTGTATCTTGGACCTTGCCTGCTTGCCTGTGACTCTGACCCTTTGGCCTGTATCTTGGTCTCCACTGTTTTGCCTGTAACCCTAACCCTTGGCGTGTTATCTACCTTGCTTGTGACCCCTGACCTCGGCTAACGTCTGACTATCCGCTACCATCTACTCAGCCTTCTCTGACCTGCCGCTCCGGTGTTGTATAGGGAACTTGCACTACGTTAGAGTTAAGTCCTGGGGGCATCTGAGTATCTGTGAGCACATAAAGCTCTACGGGAAAGGCGGCTGCTATAGGTGAAGACCTCCGCCATCTGTTCTGCAAGTTAGTTATCAAACCGGCAGTCTAACAACAACTGAAAAAAAACAGAAAGTCCCGATCAGCATGCCGATTCATGTGTACACACTATACACGTTTTACACAATTTACCCCCAGGGGCGGATCTAGACTTTATGTTTAGGGGGGGCGATTTTGCATAATCACGCCCCTCCTTTGCTCTTATTGGCTGGCCTGCGATAACCCCGCCTTCCGCCCGCGATTGGCCCCGTCCCTTCCCGTTGTGGTCGTCGGCTGGGACCACTCTGATTGGCTGGCCCACATTTAGCCCCCCCCTCTCGCGCTTAGCCCCGCCCCTCCCATTTTAATCGGCGGCTGGGACCTAGCTTTTTGCTGCTAGGAGGGGCGAATGCCCCGATCGCCCCCCCCCCCTAGATCCGCCACTGTTTACCCCCAGGTCTGTGCTCTCCATCTGTCATAACCATCAGCTGAAAAGATCGTTACTCCATCGAAACCTATGGACACTGCCGGTCATGAGTGCATACACAATGCAGAATTGGAACGACATAGTTCCATCGTTAAACGAAAATTTCCATTCGGTTTAAAAATCAAATCAAACAATCTGATGTGCTGCGGAACGATAATCGTTCATCATTTGCAGTGTACACACTGATGCAATATCGGGCCAAACGGTCGTTTATAGTGTGATTGGCCCATTAATTAGCTGAAAACCTTGTAGTGTGTACCCAGCTTTAGCCGTCACAGGTACAGAGATAATAATAACAGAATTTAAAGAACAGACCTCTGGAGAAAAAGCTGGACAAGGTGGCAGGAGTAATGCATGTATCCAGCCTCAATAACAGCAGGGCTGAAGATACGCTGATACAGGAGTCATAGGAGTTAAGGATTGCATACAGGAGTACAATAACTTAGATTCACTTGTACAGGAGTAGGACACAGCAGGACACAAGGCCAGGCTGACCAATAGGAGGACTGAAGACATGCTGTAGTAACATGAGCTTTGGTCATGCTTGCCAACTTTTCCTCACTGGCTTCAGGGAGATCCCGGGTGAGGTGGGTGTGCGGGGGCGGGGCTTGACGAATCACATCATTTTGGCACAATTTTGGGCAATTACGGCAGGGGGTGGGGCTAAGCTGACACAATATTGTCATTAAGCCCCGCCCCTGCCACTTATCTATGGCAGGGGCAAGAACCGGAAGGTTGCCCTGTTCTCCTAGAAAGGCAGGAATCTCCCAGACATTACAGGAGAGTAGGCAACTATGCATTAAAGAACAGCAGCTAATGAAACTCTAGAGACTGAAGTGTCTTTTTCATTTCTGTCTCCATTACTGAAGTCATGTTGTCTTACCTGTCAGTCTTTGATTAAATCTTGGTCTCCATGAAAATGGCCACCTCCATAGGCATCAATACATGGACATAGGACACAATTTCTGACCTGTGTGATCATGCCACAGATGGCGAAGCCAACCACGTCTTGTACTGGCTCAGCATCAGGGAGAATGCCAGACTCTTCAGGGAGTGAGGGAGAACACCCCTATTTCAGGGAGTCTCCCTGACATTCAGGGAGAGTTGGCAAGTATGCCTTAGGTACTACTTACACTGGTAATATGCTGAGCAGGAAACAAGACTAGAGTCACTAATGCAAGTTACCAGGCTGAGCAATAGCAGGACTAGAACCAACTGTAGTCAGAGGGGCTTATAGACTGCATACAGGGACACACTGGTAATACTTGTGAATATGCTGAGCAGAAAATAATGCTGGAGTATCTGAATTGCACCCAAAAGCATAGTACAAATAACACACCAAGGGCAGGGATAATGGAATTTCAGTCAGAAGGTCCAACAACAGGGATTCAGGATTGTAGTGAAGTAGCACACATGGACCTAGCAAAGCTGCAATGCAAAAGGCTCATATTTAAAGGGTCTCATCAGGGGCAGCTGGAGAGTGGTGAAACCCAGGAATAGCTAGTGAGCCTGCTCTGGAAGGCAAGATCGTGACCTGAGGGATGTACTATATAGTTGTTGTGTCAGGGGTACTGTGACTGAAGATGTCTTAAAGCTGCATTACCATCTATAGTGGTGAACATTCTGGTCTAAAAGGCAGTTTTTTGTACCCAATAAAAATCCATTTTAATTTATATTACAAAAGAATATGAACGTAAGACACGTTGTCCAACATGCGGCACTGCAGCTCAACAATTCAGCAGAGAACGGTCTAGTAAGACCAAACATTGGTGCTCTCTGGTGGTTTGATGGAAAAGCCATCCAAATTACTATAAGAAATTGTTCACGTGCACTGATTCGTGGACTGATTCGTAAAGAGTTTGCCACCGGCAAACTGATTAAAGCCTCCTCAGGAATGTGGGATCATTAATCCCGATGGCAACCATACCCTGCATGTTCACATGGAATGTGGTTAAATGTCAGACACATAGCATGATGCATGCACACTATAGCTGGCCATACACTGGCTGATCAGGCCGCTGGACCGGCTGTCGGGCTGACGGATCTCTGTCAGATGTGGCCAAACATATCTACTGAAGCTTCATTAGCGCAGAAGGAAGGTGACCGGTCAGATGTGGTCATCGTCCAATCACATCTACCACCTGTTCCATATGACATTTGGTGGTTCTCACACAGATGTAGATCGGAACCAGCAGTCTTTATTAAGCCTCTTTGTGTACACATGGCAATTTGTGGGTCTAAAATAGTCTAACACTGTTGGTGTAATTGCATTATGTATGTGCAGTAAGATGCTCATTTGTTAATAGTGGTTTAATTGACAAACCAGACACCAGATTAGTAATCATTTTAAATAACAGCATCTAATCATCTAATCAAATATATGGTAGGGAAGGGAAGGTATAAGAGCATGATATATTATCTTCACAGATCCTTTATTTATAGTTTACTGCTGCTGTCCACACGTAGACTTAGACATTATTAGCAATTCATGTACAGGGATAGGATGAGAGGCATTTCCTAAATGTAACATAATTCTGTAGGATTAATAGAACATGACAGCATTACTGGACTAGAACTGCTCTACTTCCATCTTAAACACACCAGTGAAAGCGGAGGCTTTGTATGGATGATGATTGATCACATCATGCAAATCAGTTCATTTCCATGTATAAAGGGGTTGAATGGCTGCAATACTGCATAAATCCTTTCAGCCTTTAGTAATAAACATTCAGGAACAATACTGCGGCTTGTGCCTAATATCCAACATAACAGAGGTTGGTCTTTATATCTTGGCTCTAAATTTGTTTTCATTTCCTTGTTATTTTAATGCACTCTATGAGAAATTACTGATTGGTTGTTTGCAATTTATGACTCCACCAATGAAAAGAAAACTTGCGAGCGACAATATTTTGTGCGCACTTTCTATTCCGCGTTAGTACAACTGTCTTCAAAGGGACTGTTTATCAGCCTATGTCATTTATCAAAGAGAGCTCTGAGTTTGCAACCGTAAGACAAATAAGTTTCAAATTCTAAGTTAACCCCTTCATGGCCGGGCCAATTTACACAGATTGGTGGCCAGTTTTATTTTTTATTTGTTAGTCTAACATGCCATTACCAAAGTAACTTTTGTGAAATGTTATCCTAAAATATAAGCGGTAACGTGATGCCAAATAAATTGACCACATTTATTAGAGCTTTAAGAAAGACCTCCTAGCTGGAGTCATGTTTACTACAACACAAGATGCCCACTTCTTAGAAAAGAGAAGCTATTAGAGAGAGATATTGGCGACATCATCTTTGCACTAGAGAGTTGAGGAGAGTAAGACCAGTCCAACTGCAAGGATGGCTCAAAACTATTCTAGCTTCAGGTCAACAAGGCTCTAAAGTGGACTGTGGAATTACGCACTAGCCATAAAACAAGACAGGCAATAACTTTATGCAATAACATTTGCATGTGACGATTTTAATCTCTTGCATTTACAGACAGATCCCTACACCTGTAGTTGTGAGATTTGTTGAGAGTCTTGCTCACCCCACACAAATAACTGTCATCAATATGCAATCCTGCTGCTACTGTGCAAATCCAACTTAATCTGCGACAAAAACCCATATCTGCTGAGTGTTCAAAAATAGATTGTCATTCCTGAAACACAATATCGTACAGCTTAACTGTACCATTCACTCATATTGAATATTTCAACCTCTGCCCAGTTGTGGTAATAAGGGGGAATGGCTTTCCTGAAGTAAAGTATTTGCAGGGACGGAGTTTTAGAGATGATCTGCAGCCATTCAGGAATTCACTGAACACTGTTCTGAAGGTCACTAGAAAGGTTTATTATATTATTGTAATAAACTATGAATGCAAAACATTGCCTGCAATAAAGTATCTAGGAGTATCTGGATTAGACAAATATATAGAAGATGCTTCATTAAATGAAGGTTGCTATATTTCTATGAAGACTATGGGGTATATTTTATAAGGGGCTGGTTTGAAAAAGTGGAGATGTTGCCTATAGCAACCAAGATTATAGCTATCATTTATTTAGTGCATTCTACAAAATTAAAGATAGAATCTGATTGGTTGCTATAGGCAACATCTTCACTTCTTCAAGCTCGCTGTTTAGTAAATCTAGCCCTATGTCTTTTCTTTCTAATGAGAAATCTAATCAGTGCCTGCTAATATTTTGGGGGGGGGGGGGGGGGATTTACTAAAGTGCAGTTTTGTGCGCATCTTGAAATTGTATACGCTGCCCATTCATAAATAAATTTACTTAGAAATCTAACAATATTGCCCCCATATCATACATTTATACTGTATTGGATAGTTTCAGTCATATGTTGTATAGAGATCACTAGAATATTCTCTCCTATTGTATATTTTTTATTAAAATGTTCTCTGCCTTGTATATTGATCACTAGGGTGCTCTCTGTATTGTACATTGGTCACTAAAATGCTCTCTGTATTGTACAGAGAGTACTAGAATGTTCTCTGCAATGTTTATAGATCGATAGAATGCTCCCTGTACTGTATATAGGCCACTAGAATGCTCCCTGTATTGTATGTTGGTCACTAGAATGATCTGTGTATTGTATGGGGGTCGCAAGAATGCTCTCTGTATTATATAGAGGTCACTAGTATGTTCTCTTTATTGCATATAGTTTATCAAGATGATCTGTGTTTTGTATTGAGGTCTGTAGTATGTCCCCTGTATTGTATATTGGTCACTATAATGCTCTCTATACTGTATATAGTTCACTAGAATGCTTCCTGTATTGTATGTTTGTCACTAGAATGTTCTGTGTATTGTATGGGGGTCGCAAGAATGCTCTCTGTATTATATAGAGGTCACTAGTATGTTCTCTTTATTGCATATTGTTTATCAAGATGATCTGTGTTTTGCATTAATGTTTGTAGTATGTCCCCTGTATTGAATACAGTATTGAATACAGTCACACATTGTATTGTATATAGTTCTTTAAAATATTCTGTGTTTTGTAATACTGTCACTAGAATACACTAGCATGCCCTGTGTATTGTAAATCAGACAGTAAAATATTGTCTGCATTATATATTTGTTACAAGAATGCTCTCTGTATTGAATGGAAGTCAATAGCCAACATTTGCAAGCAAAACCCTTCTTTGGTCATTTAAAATTGTGAAAAGTAATCATTACCTATAACTTCCAAATGAATAGTGTCTGTGCAGCTGTAACTGTTTCTTGTGATTTTCCAATTAACCGCAAACTCTGTTAGTATTATTTTGCTAGTTTTCAAAGCAATAGACAATATCCTGCTTAACGTTGTTCCAGAGCAATCAAAGAAAACATTGGTCTATAGAAATAATGTATAAATACAAGAGGAAGGTGTTGAAAATACAATAAAAGATTGAATAGTTAAAACCTACAAATGGTATAAAAAAAAAAGTCAACAGAATTTTTTAATTATCATTTTGAAAAACAAAGTGTCACCAGATTGCGAAAACAGGACAAATATGGAAAACATTATGAATTAAGCTCTGGGACAGTCTCAAGTTTTTTGTCATCCTTTGCCATCGGAATTCAGCCCTATTCTTCTGTTTGTTTCTTAAGGAGACCAAACAATGATTAGTGATTAAAGTGCCTGGAGCAGATTATGTACTGGAAGGAAAAAGAATCCTTGATTTAGACAATCACAATTAATTAAAGTAAAGTGACAAAGTTACATGTTTTCATGTGGTTTGCATGCTATTAAGGAGTAAAACAAGTTATATAACTAATTATATGACAAAAAACAGACGAGATAGTACGGTATTGTAACAACTAAACATGATTTTTTTCCCCATTATTTGCTAAAGCAAAAATAAATTTTGATTAAAAAATAAAGTAATGACACGTTCACACGGCAATATCCCAGGTTTTTGAACCCGGGATATTGTCATGTCACAGAGCATCCCAGCTCATCAGACCCCGTTCATACTGCATACTGAAATTCCTGGGTGGACCCCGTTCATATTGAACCTGGGTCTGCCCTGGTAATAAGCGTGAGTCATCACAAGAGAAGCTTTGATTGGCTGACAAAGGTGAGGTCATTTAAAGGTTATTTCAATCAGCTCTTTTCTGTGAGACCTGAATTGAAAAACCTGGGTTGCACCGATCACACTGGCGGCTACCTGGGACGGACCCGGATAAAACCCTGCAAGTGTCCCGGGTATGATTTCCAGGTCATCAGACCCGGGTAGATGCAGGGACTCCCGTTCACACTGAGCCACCATGCGGGTCATCAGCAATATACTGGGTCTTTAGGTCAGTGTGAACGTGGTATAAGAGGGAGAAAGGTAATGGTTATGCATGGGCACTATTATATTGTGTGCAAATAGGGCACATGTGTACATTGTAACAGATAACATATACTATAGTATACTGACACCTTATTCAAATTTAAATAATTCATATAAGCCTACTCTTTAAAGCTTTCACCATTTAGATACAAGAGAACTGATGGGAAAATGTTATCACTGAGGGCCTGAGTCATTAAGGAGAGCAATACAAAAAAAGAAGCAAATTTGATCCTGCACAAAACCATGTTACAATGAAAGGGGTGCAAATTAGTTTATTATTTTGCCCATAAAGTAAATACTGGCTGCTTTTTTGTAATGTAGCACACTAATATTTGATAACTTTATTTTTACACTGATATTTAAAGATGATCTAGAACATGCCCTATCCCAACTATAAATTTGTCCCCACATCTTAAATTTACCTTCCCCTCCAATGCAACATAGTTTTACCAAGGTGCAAACCTACTCCTTTTTTTTTTGCTTTGCTCTCCGTAATGACTCAGGCCCTGAGTATCTATGTTGGGTCAATACTGAAATGACATAGGGTGAGGGTTGTTTAGTGGGGGTGTTCATATGTTTTTAAATTTTATTTTATATTTGTTTTTTTATATGTAATATTCTTACTTTAGGCAAATCTAAAAAAATGTATCCTCCCACAGCTGCATGCATGCTGGGAATTGTAGTTGCAGAACAACAGGAATCCATTGGTTCACTAAGCATAACCAGCCCCCTTTGGCACAGGGGATGGATAGTACCTTGTAGGTGGCATTGAATACCACCCCCACTTTGTTTAATTGCACCCCACATCAGGCACCAGAATGGGCTAGATAGGATGACACTCCGTATTTTTTTGTGCTTTAAAGTTATACATTACCCCCCAAAGCTAAAATAATCTATTTTTAATTATGTACAGCGCTATGGAATTAGTGGCGCTATATAAATAAATGGTGATGATGATGATGATGATATCTCCAGCCTCATATCATTTCATCACCCTCTGGCTTTTTGTAATCTTTAACATTAAATCAATTAGCGATGGGTTAACAAATCTCTTGTGCTACTCTGTAATTTCTGACTAGGCCTCTAAGTCACCCCCATACCAGCCCTACACAAGGATTACTAGGCTTCCCTATTACAGAGATACCATACTTTGCTGCAGCCCATCACTTACTGGTCAGATAGGAGATCCCAGGGAGATGGTGGTATGGCTGAGAATTCTGTTTAGAAAAGCATCCAGTAGCTGGAGGTTACATTAACACGTTGGTCTGCAGTAATTGTTTGCTTGTCAGTACTACCAAGATGACAGATGCTTTGACAGGATAACTATCTGAGCAGGCTCTGCCACTTCCTGGCAGCTGTCCGCTAACAAAGCCTGCTTCGGCACTGTCTGTATTGTGCTCCTGGGGTGACGAGTGATGGCTCCTGTATTATTATTAGCTGGTGTTTTAATAAACCTATCATCTTACTGCATTTTAATTGTACAGGGTAAAGAAAAGAGTGTTTGCGTGATAAGCTGTTTTGTTTTCACTGCTATTATAAGAGTATTTACCTGTGGAGCACGGTAGTAATTAGAGTAGATCATCCCTTAGGGTCATGCTAAGGCCCCGAGTGCTATTTTTGAAGCACAAAAGACAACACACCAACAAAATGTGTTGTCATTGAGTTGTGTAGTACACAATTTTGTGTTTTTATGCTTTGTGGTTTTTGTTAGCTGCAGCTTGCATGCATGCTTTTTTAGTTTACTCTTTTTACTTTAAATCTGAGCTACAAAAACAAAGTTTTAAACCTGTGAGAGAAAAAGACGAAACATCTGTGTGCCCTGGACCATTATTTTATTATTATTATTATTATTATTATTATTATTATTACCATTTATTTATATAGCGCCACTAATTCTGCAGCGCAGAGAACTCACTCACATCAGTCCCTGCCCCATTGGAGCTTACAGTCTAAATTCCCTAATATACACACACACACACAGACAGACATAGAGAGACATAGACAGACATACACAGACAGACATACACAGACAGACAGACAGACACAGACAGACATACACAGACAGATATAGAGAGACACAGACAGACACAGACACAGACAGACAGACTAGGGTCAATTTGTTAGCAGCCAATCAAATTACCAGTATGCTTTTGGACCATTATCTCCATAAATACATTAAACAGTCTGAAACAATCTGCATTATTTACTATCTATATCACCATAATTAAACAACTTCTGATGCATTTAAAGTATTGATGATACATTTTAAAAACAGTTACTTGTTATATTTCATTTACCAATGTATGTTTCCGGACCACACAGCTGAATTTTCAGGTGGAGATGATAAAACGACAAAAAGATTTCTCTGCACTTGAGGAATGGATAATACAGTGAATGCTGTAATATGCATTTCGGGAGAACGAATCCTCAGTGTACAATGATGGAGGTTCAGTGATATACTAACATGCCTGTTTCAGAGTGAGGCGTTTGCCAGTTTTCTTTGCGATTTTTTGCATCTTTACACACTGCGTATGCACAGGCAGTGTACTACGCAACTGCGGCTATTCAGACCTGCCAATTTTTGCCACTTACGACTCCTTATGCCTGAAGGAGGACGACGGGGGTGGGAAGGGGTGTACTAATGTAGGTGTCAGGCGCGTCTCCGAGACGCTAAGTGGTACTTTCTGGAGATGGAGCCGTTAGTGACACGGTTCCCGTCTATGGCACTTAGGAATAATGGCTGAGGTAATTTACGAATAGCTGGTCTGACCGCCGACCTCCACTCCCACCAATGAAACTCAGTGGGTGCCACTAGGGTGCCAGAGTATCTAGTCGTCCTAGCCTGTCTCTTGGCTCCTGTTTAGATTCTTATATTATATATATATATATCGCTTGTCTTTCTGGATTTGACCCCTGCCTGCCTGACCACTCTCTCCGGATTCTCCCTGGTTACTGTTTGGATCTCCTGGCTCTGACCCCTGGCTCCCTGACTACTCTCCTGCCTGATTCCTCTGTACATCGTTGCCCGCTCAGTTTTCACCCCGGATTGTCGACTACGATTGTTTATCAGACCTCGCTGGTAGCTACCTGGGAGGGCCGCGACCGACACGTCCCAGCGGCTAGATCCAAAACTCCTTGCAGTGTTCCCTGGTGAAATCCTGGGGCGTGGTTAGACTCCGCTCCTCTTTACGTAGCAGCGCAGATACCAGCAGGTAAGGCTTTCCGATTATCTTGTTCGTGACAGTAGGCAATTGCGTACAGATTCAGACTGGTCAATAATTCACAGATACGACTCATAATGCAGTTTTAGTTGCGGCTGGCCAGGGGCAGGAGTAATGCCCCTGGCCAGCCTCCAGGGACATTAGATGATGATGATGACGAACAAGCAAACTGTTTGTAATTAGAGGTTTGCAGATGATTCACAGACTTTAGTAGACGCTTGGCCATAGAATTGGATTTGCTGAGAGTTTTGTTGCAAAGATAAAAAAAAATATTTTTTTTTTGTACATTTGTCGGAAAGTTGATCCTGCTGCATTATACAGGTTATTCAAGTTCAAATGATGCTTCATAGGAATTCTGTTTTTAAAAGGTTTTTGTACTTGTTTGCAATTTGGACGCAAGTAGCTGACAAGCTGTTGTCAAGCTGACGTATCTGGTGCTCATTCAGACCTGTAAAAAGGAGAAAAATCCTGCACTGGGCTGCAAGAAGCTGTAATACACACAGCGCAAATGCAAACAAAAGGGGGTTAATTGCTAGTTCCCACTGTTATAGACCAAATAGCAGCACTGGAGTGTGATATAAAAGTAGGTGTCAAAATATAAAAATATGAAAAATGATGTATTAAATCAAACATTAGCCTCTCTCAGAAAACCAAGGCAGAATACATACAACGGTCACTCCAGAGATATAGTAAAATGCATTTTAATATTTCATCACAGTAAAATCAGTCTATACAATATATAAGAAACACACACAGTACCAGTCGATAGATATAAAATTATTAAATAGCCCAGAATAAAAATGATATCACTATAAATTGGTCAGTGAAGATCGCCTTATATATATTTAAAACGGATGGAACCCTCAAAGTACTGGGTAATAAGAAATTAATGTCAATTGATATAAGGGAGCTCTCTCCCACTTCCACTGGGCTCCTATGAATTGAATAGTTCTCCAAATGGAATCAACAGCGAATATATGAATAAGTGTTATCCGGATTAGCAAGTCTGCACATGTCCAGGTGAAGTATATACAGGGGAACAAATCAGTGAACACTTACGACCACTCATCTACCCGTGGCTCTCCGGCTGTAGCTGTCTCAGCGGTGTGGTGCACACCAGGTTAATCTGCCCGAGCAGAAACAGAATTGGAATCTACTAGTTCCTCATAAAATCAGTTCCCAGCTTTATAGTAACCGTATACGAGGGACCTCAGATCCGTAATGTGTCATTAAAGGCAGAACTGGCTGACGCACTTTGTCTATTAAAATTAGACTTTCTTAAAGCCAAAGTGAAGCACTGCAAAAAAAGGCCAAAGCACTGCGCATGCACAGAAAGTGAACGTACACAACTGCGGCTATTTAGACCTGTTAATTTTTGCCACTTACGACTCCTTATGCCTGAAGGAGCACGACGGGGGAGGGAAGGGGTGTACTAACGTAGGCGAAGTACAGTAAGGGCATGTTCAAGCAACTGCATACGGATTCAGACTGGTCCATAGTCGTAGATACGACTCAAAAGGCGGTTTTATTTGCGGTCAGCCAGGGGCAGGAGTAAGTAGCGGATGATGATGATAATGACGAACATCCGAACAAGCGAACTGTAATTAGAGGTTTCCAGATTATTTGCAGACTTTAGTAGACGCTTGACCATAGATTAGGATTTGCTGAGAGTGTTGTTGCAAAGATAAAAAAAATATATATTTTTTGTACATTTGTCTGGAAGTTACTCCTGCTGCATTATCATCATCATCATCATCATTTATTTATATAGCGCCAACATATTCCATAAAACATTATAGAGATTATATATGCATTATATAGGTTATTCAAGTTAAGTGATGCTGCAATTGCGTTTGTAAAATATTTTTGTACAGGTTTGCAAGTTAGACGTAAGTAGCTAAGGTATGTGTGTGTTGTCCAGCTGACGTACCTAGTACTCATTCAGACCTGGACACATCTTCAACATCTGAGTTCAAACGCATACATTTGCGAGCAACTTTTTCAATAGCAAGTTACACTTCCACTTGTGTTCCACTCCGAATCAGGCCTTAAATCTATAGAGATGTTCAGATCTATAGAATGTTTAGCTACTTAGATTGATTTGGAATAGAAGAAGGGATATTGTGAATCTTGAAATGAGCCTTAAAGGATACAATTAGTTTTGGGCATAGTTTATGAAATCTATAAAACGATAAAATCCTACTTACCTACTTCATCCAATCCAGTGCTCCCGCATTGTCTCTAACATTCTGAGCTGATGATTCTCTCTGCTACTTTGGATAGACTTTTTTTTCAAACTAATGCTGCATTTTCAAAGTCCCCATCTATGCTGCGGTTTTTCAGACAATCCTAACTTCTTGAATATTGTTACATGTATGGGCCCAAAAAGACAATTTAGATTTACTAACGGGCGGTTTGCTCAAACCGACGCTTTTTGGCTATTTTTCCGGCGGTTTTGAAACCGCCAGATTTACTAAAGCCCAGACCCCCATCAAAATAGCTAGAAATGACATTTTTCAAAACCACCACTTTACAAACCGCCATGGCGATTTTAACAATGATGAACATACAAACAGCCGGATTTACTAAGCTGGGGTTTTCAAAAAAAACATCCAAACGGCCAAAATAAAAGAGGTGGTTGTTAGTGGCGAGATTGCTCAGACTGCTGCTGTTTGATCTAATTTGCATTCAGAACATAAGAGAAAGCACCATTGACATTTAAAATATTTGGAAAACCATTATTTATTTATAAAGGGACAAAATTAATGCAATATTAACTTATGGGGGAGTTTATTTTTTTTTAT